>NW_028270144.1:45714492-46017522 GCF_037043375.1 Chiloscyllium plagiosum | reverse complement strand
GACTGACATATGCAAAAAAAAACTGGATCGACTGGGCTTGTACTCACTGGAATTCAGAAGAATGAGAGGGGATCTCAAAGAAACATATAAAATCCTGATGGGACCGCACAGACTAGATACGGGAAGAATGTTCCCAATATTGGGAAAGTCCAGAACTAGGAATCACAGTTTAAGAATAAGGGGTAAGCTATTCATGACAAAGATGAGAAAGAATTTCTTCACTCAGAGAGTTGTGTACCCGTGGAACTGTCTACCACAGAAACCTGTTGGGGCCAGTTTGTTAGATATTTTCAAGCATGAGCTGGACTTGGCCCCTGTGGCTAAAGGGATCAAGGGGTATGGAGAGAAAGCGGGACTGGGATACTGACATTGCATGATCAGCTACGATTATATTGAATGGTGATGCAGGCTCGAAGGGCCGAATGGCTTAATTCTGCACCTATTTTCTATATTTTCTAGACCCTTCAAAGTATATTATACTTTGTAAAGTATATTAGTATATCAGCCTAGATTCTAACTTCTTTGTTTTGTTTAAAAGGCAAGTGTAAGGTGCTGTGTTCCAGATATGATTCAATTGGTCCATCACTAAGCATTAATCAAACTAAGCCTTATTCTTATATCACAGTTTAAATACAACAAAAAGAAGAATTGCATAACTTCACTCTTTTGAAATATAATGTATTATTTAACCACTAATCATCAACTGTTCCAATATAGGCAGCATCCCATAAACACATCCTTTGGCAAAAATGCAATTCAGCAAACCAGTCATTATTCTCACATGCTGTCTCTGTCCAGTCCAGTAGACAGACACACCAAAAAAGCAATTTGCCCCTTCTGCTTTCTAAAAGGAAAACCCTGTGTCTAAGTTTTCACTCCAGCAATAGAGAACTCAACCTTTCAGCTCCAGCAACTAGTAAAAACCATCAACTAACTGAAATCCTCTCAGTCTCTGTGTGAGTCTGACCCTGACCACTCATTATTCTTTTGACTTAAAAAAACGTCACACAGCATCAAGTTATAGTCCAACAGGTTTATTTGAAATCACAAGCTTTCAGAGTGTTGCAACTTCATCAAGTGAAATGGCAGCACCATGAAAGCTTGTGATTTCAAATAAACCTGTTGAATTATAACTTGATGTCATTGTGATTTCTGATTTTGTCCACTCCAGTCCAACACCAGCACATCCACATCATGGTTACCATTGACACTTTGAAAAAAAGACCTAGGAAGAACTCAAACCTGTTTGCCAACTGCCTGTCTGAAGGAAACATTTTGGCACCACGTCACAATACCCATCTGCAAGGACAGAACCCAGCTCTTAAAGACACGGTATCTTGACAACACTTCATTTCAAATACAAGTGTATATTCATAAATGTATTGCTATTTAAGAAACAATCGACACAGCTTATCATCCTTATTCTCATTCCATTTTCAATTCCTGTTTAAGGGAGTGCTATCCCTTTCACAATGCCATGCATGGCCTGGCAAATCATCATTGTTCAGTTTGGAGCCATCATATACTGGGAAACATTCAAGTGATTCAACATATTCAATTTTATACACAACAGCAAAAGTGAACAATAAGGAAACACATATGCTGCATTTGTCCCTGGGAACAGAAAAGGATCACTTGCCTTTCAAACACTAACAGATCTGCACTCAATGAGTTATCACTGGACAGAGCTCACATCCACTGGAACCCAGTATTAATTAAGTTCTGTCTGGTTTGTTGTGCCTGACATTGCAGTGCTTTATCATACTGAAGGTGATATTACTTCTACTCAATGTCTTCATCTTACTTCTTGGGTGATTAATGCTGGTATCCCAGCTCTTCACAATCCATCATATTTCCTTATTGCCTACTCCAGTAATGCAGATATAGCATTCTCACTCTGCTTGGAGTGTGCTACAAGGCTCCTTCAGGCCTCATAAAGTCATAGTGTCATAAAGATGTACAGCATGGCAGCAGACCCTTTGGTCCAGCTCATCCATGCTGACCAGATATACTAAATTAATCTGGTCCCATTTGCAAGCATTTGGTCCATATCCCTCGAAACCTTTCCTATTCATATACCTATCCAGATGCCTCTTAATTGTTGTAATTGTACCAACATCCACCACTTCCTCTGGCAGCTTATTCCAAACATGTACACCCTCTATGTGAAAACATTGCCCTTAGGTCCCTTTTAAGTCTTTCTCCTCTCACCTTAAACTTATATCCTCTGGTTTTGGACTCCCCTACCCTGGGGAAAAACATTGACTATTCACACTATCCAAACTCCTCATGACTTCATAAATCTCTATAAGGCCACCTCACAGATCTGATGCTCCATAGAAAATAGCCCTAGGGACTGATGAGTGATCAGACCCTGACTGATCTCTTTTGAACTCCATGACTGATTTATGTGATATCCTGAATGTTTGCACTGGATCTGCAAGACTGAATCTGATGAACTCCCTGATATATACTTCTGATCTAGATTGGCCCAAGCAGCTGGTGGGTCATGTTCAAATGTTTGGACTGAGAGCAAACACTGCCATTGCCTTTCTGTGCTTGGACCCCTTGATGAAAGTGTCTTCCTAGTTCTGAATGATGACTACACCCTTTAGACTTTGAGACATGGCCATGCATATGCAGTGTATTTGCTGAATATGCTGCTGTCACATGCTGTAGGTGTGAGATTGATGTAGTATGGGCGCTATACAGGAACATGTCAGTCCCTTGTCTGATGACAATTGATAACCATGGCAAATGTTTTGACTTTGTGCACAAACCATAGCAACACGATGCCTGGAGGAAGAGCGTCTCATCTTCCGCCTAGGAACCCTCCAACCACAAGGGATGAATGCAGATTTCTCCAGCTTTCTCATTTCCCCTCCCCCCACCTTTTCTCAGTCCCAACCCTCAGACTCAGCACCGCCTTCTTGACCTGCAATCTTCTTCCCAACCTCTCCGCCCCCACCCCCTCTCTGGCCTATCACCCTCACCTTAACCTCCTTCCACTTATCGTATTCCCAACACCCCTCCCCCAAGTCCCTCCTCCCTACCTTTTATCTTAGCCTGCTTGGCACACCCTCCTCATTCCTGAAGAAGGGCTTATGCCCAGAACGTCGATTCTCCTGCTCCTTTGATGTTGCCTGACCTGCTGCGCTTTTCCAGCAACACATTTTTAAGCAGTAACACACAAAAAGACAAGGTGTGCTAGGGTTCTGTGAACATCCAAGCAGATACAAAGTGAGTGAGTCCTAAGGCAGCAAGTAAGGAACCTTGAGATTCAGCCTGATCAAATCCATATGCTAGGTGCCTATCCCTGTGTGCATAGTGTCCTGGTAGCATCTTTAAATGAAAGGTGCTAGTGCACTCTGAGGTGCAGCATCGAGTGCAGGACCACCTTGCAAGTGGATAGAAGATGTGCCATGAAGTTGTGGTGAAGCTGGGATATGTGTGATGGATGGAAGAGATGCATGCAGTTGCTGCATATTGACTGAGGTCTATCATTGGAGACTGATGTGCAAGTTGGAGGGCCAGAGGAGCATCTAGTGACTTGGAGTTGTCAGATCCCTGCCCTGACTTTCATGTTGGAAATTGTCACTGGTTAGTTTCTATTTGATGTTTGGGAGAATGGGAAACTGCATAGTAATTAGGTGGGATTAAGTAACAATGAAATTTTAATGCATACAAATAAACATCTCACCACTCACAAACAAAAATCCCTTATTACTGTTCAACACTTGGTTAGAGAATAGAATGTTCTGCTTTCTCCATTGAGAATCTTGTTATTATTGTTCTCACATATTTTTCCCAAAATACTTCCCAATGTCAACGTCATCCAGGGCAGGTGGTATTCTGCTCAATGTTTCAGGTGGGTGACCTTTCACCAGAATTGGAAAGGGTTCCTAAGCCCCAATCCCCAGTCTCATCCTCTCACTGGATATCCCAACCTGCTTCAATTTGTCCTTGACTGCCATAATCCAGCCTTACTTTTTCTCTCCATCTCTACCCTCCAATTTCTCCAATGCTATTTCACTCTATTTCCCAATTCCTATTTTTCTGTCCTATCCTGATTCCTGACTTCAAAACTTTCCCTGACTACTGAGTGCTCCTTTAACTTCTGAGTGTTCATCCTTAACAACTGCAATCTTCTGATTTCTATCCACCAGCAATCCTAGCCCACCGAACCCCCCAACATCCAACATTGGCTAACAATGGTTAATCTCAGTACAACTGCTACAGGAATTTGAATGTAAGAAGATCTCCTAGCTGAAAGTCTTTGGCAGAAGACCCTGGACAACTGGGGAGAGTTGGTAACCCAGAGTAAAATGGATCAAAGTTAAATGTGAGAGAATACTGGAATTATTTATTTTCTGAGAAGTTAACAGCTTCAAGGATTTCCTAAGAGAACAGCAAACATAAGGTTGCACATCTCTTGGCACATGGCTGACACTCACTCATACATACAACCCCAATCTGTCACTGTGGCAAAATTTTGACCACAGAATGGACATTTTATCTGCCATTAGCTAGATCCTGTCTAAACCTTCTCTTTAAGTCAACATTACTCTGTCCCCATTGTCCACTGGAGACCAACATCTTGTCATTGTCCAGGAGAGAAACATCACACAGAGATGAGCAATCAGACAATTCCAAATCTGAGTTTTTATTTACAGGCTATACTCAACTCTCGTCTACTGGAACCGGACGTGAATCAGGTCTTGTCTGGCTTGCAGTGCCCATACAGATGAACTCCATCATCGACAAGGAAAGCTTCCACCTCCCCAAACTTCTCATCCTCTTCATCAGAAAACTCTTCTCATTACCTCAGTTCCTTAATGTTTATCACACCATCTCATTGCCTGCTCCAATTGTGCAGACTGAAGCATGCCAGGATAATATGGCACATTCTGGCCAGATTAGATTGGACGTCACCCCAGACTGGTCCAAACTAAAGAACCACATCTTCAGAAGACCCATTATCTGCTCAACAATGGCTTTGTTGAAGCATGGGCAACATTGTATATGCACTCTGTGTCAGTTAAGGGGTTGTGCAACGGTGTCATGAGCCATGGCCATAGTGGGTAGTCCCTGTCCCCATTAAGTAGTAATGGTGACCACAGATAACCTGAACATTCATGGAATGGAGCCCCCTCTCAGTGCCACAAGTGTGCAGCTGGAAAACTAACCATCATCCTAAAATCCCTCTGTCTCGGCTGCATTATTGACTATGTCATTGGGAAACAAAATGAACTGGTGTGACCTTTCATAGATGGCATCAGTCACTGCAGTGATGCATTTGTGGGAGCTTGACTGAGCAATCCCATGCATGTCATTCATCATTCTCTGGAAAGAACCAGTCACTTAGAAGTTCAGAATGACACCTGAATTGGATTGTGTCCCACTCCTGCAGTCCTCAGGTCCTGCTCTAGCATCCAACACAGTTCTGTCACTGTTTTCAAGGACAGGCAGAACCTGTATTGACATCATGTCTTCTTCATCACCGTAAATGGAACTGGGAACAAAAACCTCTGGTCCTCCCACAGGCCCAATCTATTCTATGCCTGCATCCACTCTTTAGATGAGTGCTCCTTGGTCTCCACAGTGACTTGCTATTATTCCTGGGTTACCATCAGACATGTTTCTCCTGCATTCACCTTCATCTTTTTAGGAAGCAGCCACAGTGACCAGCATTCCATCAACAAAAGTGCCCATGAATCTTGGTGGAAATTGTTTTGCTCCGATGTTGAGAACATAGAAGTAAAACAAGTTCTTGATCCCAAAAGAATCAATGTTAGCACACCTTGTCAATGAGAACTGCACACAATGCTCCTGACAGTGAGCTAAGCTACACCCTGATAATGATATCTATAACTCTGTCATTCATTCAGCTTCAGCCTCAGTGTTTGGTGAAGGTGCCGTGCTAGCTGAAGACCAGCACATTGTATCAAAAAAGGAATGCCAGCTGTGCTCAAATCCCCTTTCCATCTCAGGCCTATATGAACCATTCAACTTATCATTGTATTTAGTAGAATCCACCTGAATAGTTAAATGATTGATAATCAAGCTACTGCAGCACTCTTAGAAGTTTCAAAGGATATGGGCCTTTGTAGGCTATCATTTGCTTCTTTTTAAGTCTTTGGCCCTACTTTCTGTTTGTAAGGTACAGTGCTATTTGCACAATGACCAGCATTTGAAACTTAAGTACTTCACTCTGCATGTACTGCAAATGGACAAGTACATTATTGCAACTTAAATGTAACTGTAGTTTGCACACGTTTCATTTATTTGTCTTTTCAATGTCCTATCATCCAGCAGATGTGGCTTGTACGTGTAGGGGTAACTTTGGTTTCTAAGACAAGAAGTCTCTGAAGGCGTTGTGAATTTAGCAGGAACAGCAGTTTATTCGAGTGATAATCAATTACAGCAAGGAGAGGAACTCAAGATCGTCACGCAGGACTATTTTATATGTCCTTACATCAAAATTATGTAAGTCTACAAATTACCTGTTATTGTGCAGTTGATCATATCAAGTCCATACGTCAATCAACTGGGCGATGATTACATTAAGTCTGTAAATCAATTGACTAAGCAGTTGCTTACATCAATTTATGATTCAGTTAACTAGACATTTTGAATACATCAAATCGTTGTGTATTACATACCTACTAGTCGGATTCAAACACTTTGTGCCCGTTCGCTTATGAGGTCACTTGCTTAACTTGTCACCTTTGCCTCTGAATATCCTGTGATCTGCTAAGGTTCTGCCCTGCTTACTCATATCGGTCAGCAATTAACAATGCTTCCGTGGTCGAAGTTAAAAATCACACAACACCAGGTTATAGTCCAACAGGTTTAATTGGAAGCACACTAGCTTTCGGAGCATCGCTCCTTCATCAGGTGGTAATGGAGGGCTCAATCGTAACAGAATTTATAGCAAAAATTTACAGTGTGATGTAACTGAAATTATACATTGAAAAATTGATTGTCTGTTAAGCCTTTCATCTGTTAGAATACAGTGATAGTTTCACTTCTTTCATGTGTAAATCACAAAATCTTTTTTTTTAAAGTCGCATTCTCGGGTTTATCCAATCCATGGTCAGGTAGCGTGTCTTTAATGATGCAGAGTCAATCGCCTTTAAACATCTTATTCTATGGTTTTGTGACATATTGTATTGTAAGTTTATTTTTGTATTAAGGTCCTATTTTAAAAAAACAAATCTAATCACAAGCGCCCTATGTTTATTACTACTACATTTCATTCATTCATTCATAAAACTGTGGTCTCTCCCCACCCCAGCGCCCTACATCACCCGAAACTATGAAAAAGTTATGATACGAATCCCCTCTCAGAATCGTCTGTCGGGACTTGCAGGACATCAAACAAGTTTTCTCCATCAGGACGTACCTGTTAGGTACAAATTGAATCGGGCCTCTGTCCCCTTTAAGAAAGTTGCTATTAATAATAGCGCTTCCGTGAAATTGAATGAATGAATGAGTAAACCGGCAATGGTGAGTGAAATCTCAAGACCCAGCTGCGGTAATCAGTTTACTACCCCCTCTGCTTTTATAACGTACACATATAATTTGTATTTGGGGAAATCATATAAGCCTGATATTCTATCTAGTATTCTGTACCCTAAAAAGGAGCCACATCCGTCATTCCCCCATTAGAGTACACTTTTGCTCAACAAATTGCCTCCCCCCCCCAGGTGTTATTCCAGCCATTTTTCAGTCGCAGTTAGCATCCAATAATAGCAGGGAAAGCAGCTCGTGATGGAGACTGTCAGCGCTGGGCTCCACCTGGTCACCAGTTACCCCAGAGTCCTCGTGTCCCCTTTCGCTTCACTCGACCCAGACAGCTCATTATCACCTATCTCCAAGTGGAGACCCATCACATTAAAGTTCATTTCTAACTGTCCTGTCTGCCCACTATAATTACGCCTTACAGATGTCTATCTTGGTCCTGTACGTTGCCCCGTGGAGGCCACAGTGATGGTCACTGCCAAAAGCCCACCCTCATACAGAGCACTGTGCCATTTCATGCTAGGCTGCATATCCCCTCTAATACCTTGAGGGTCCCCTCTTCATTGTTCATGTCCCCATCTCAACACATATCTCACTAATTTTGACTGATTTGGTTAAAAATAACCCTTTGGTAAAAACAACTCCCCTTTCCCCTCCAGGATTCCCCATAATATTCAGTTGACTGACCTCCAAGATTGTATTTGCCCTAGACCTTTGACCAACTTTGAGAGCAGCCCCTAGACATGACTGACCAGACTCCATGCAGTTGCCTTTGCAGATCCATGAATGATGATATGCAATTCGCCTGACTGTTAGTGCTTGCGCTGCAGAACTGACCACTATCCACTCCCCAGATCATAGTCAGACATTTCTCCTGACCATGACCAGCCCAGTTGGATGATTATCTGTGGCTAAATCCCTGGATTCAATGTGGATTGTGTCTGTGACTGACACTGAGACCCCTGACTGACGATGGTTCTCCACTTGATTGGACTAGGGTCCAGCATCCATCCACTTTACAAAGTGCCCATTTATTTGAATGAATATACAGTGTGTTTGCTGTGTAGGAAACTGGCACATGCTGTGGGTATTAGATTGGCATCTCAGTGTGTGTCAGTTGCAAGATATCGTCTTTCCTGGACAGATCCCTGATGATACATATGACAAGCAGCCTGTCTGTGTGTATGTACAAAGGAGTACATCAGTGTGGTAATTCTAATAAAATTTATGTTCTGGCTTAAGTGCTAACACACTAAAAAGCACAAATTGGCAAAACAAGGCATGGCATAATGCTGTGAGCATGCATGTAGGTGTTCAGTGAGCAAGCGAGCAGTTCTGATATGCAGCCTGGTCCAGTCTGTGAGCTGGGAGCCTGACCCTGCTCACCACAGAACACACCGGATGGCCTCCTTCTTTAGAGACCGCAATTTCCCTTCCCACATGGTTAAAGATGCCCTCCAATGCATCTCGTCCACATCCCGCACCGCCGCCCTCAGACCCCACCCCTCCAACCGTAGCAAGGATAGAACGCCCCTGGTGCTCACCTTCCACCCTACCAACTTTTGCATAAACCAAATCATCCGCCGACATTTCCGCCACCTCCAAAAAGACCCCACCACCAGGGATATATTTCCCTCCCCACCCCTTTCCGCCTTCTGCAAAGACCGTTCCCTCCATGACTACCTGGTCAGGTCCACGACCCCTACAACCCACCCTCCCATCCTGGCACTTCCCCCTGCCACCGCAGGAACTGTAAAACCTGCGCCCACACCTCCTCCCTCACCTCTATCCAAGGCCCTAAAGGAGCCTTCCACATCCATCAAAGGTTTACTTGCACATCCACTAATACCATTTATTGTATCTGTTCCTCCCGATGCGGTCTCCTCTACATTGGGGAGACTGGGCACCTCCCAGCAGAGCGCTTTAGGGAACATCTCCAGGACACCCGCACCAATCAACCACACAGTCCCGTGGCCCAACATTTTAACTCCCCCTCCCACTCTGCCGAGGACATGGAGGTCCTGGGCCTCCTTCACTGCCGCTCCCTCACCACCAGACGCCTGGAGGAAGAACGCCTCATCTTCCGCCTCAGAACACTTCAACCCCAGGGCATCAATGTGGACTTCAACTGTTTCCTCATTTCCCCTTCCCCCACCTCACCCTAGTTCCAAACTTCCAGCTCAGCACTGTCCCCATGACTTGTCCGGAGTTGTCCTACCTGCCTATCTCCTTTTCCACCTATCCACTCCACCCTCTCCTCCCTGACCTATCACCTTCATCCCCTCCCCCACTCACCCATTGTACTCTATGCTACTTTCTCCCCACCCCCACCCTCCTCTAGCTTATCTCTCCACGCTTCAGACTCACTGCCTTTATGAAGGGCTTTTGCCCGAAACGTCGATTTCGCTGCTCCTTGGATGCTGCCTGAACTGCTGTGCTCTTCCAGCACCACTAATCCAGAATCTGGTTTCCAGCATCTGCAGTCATTGTTTTTGCCTCGTTGATAGAAACCACCACCAGTCATCTCTCTCTAATGAGAGAGTAGGACAATGGTGGCTTTACCTTTACCTTTACCTTTAACAAGTAAGAATCCCCCTGAACAGGTGCTCACCATTGCTGAGTGAAGGACTTACTGATGCCTGGAGTTTAGTTTAAAGATGCAGTGAGTTTGCTCCTAACATCAAGGTAAGCTCTTCGAGCTTCACACATGATTTTGCCACATTTTTCAGTGTAGCCCACATCATTCATCCATATAAGATTTCACCTTTGGGTCAATACCACTACCGGTATGATATATTTGAGTACTTCCATTAGCCCTTGTAACACATATCAGGAAGATTAGCTTCTTGTTGATACAGATGTCATACAGTTTATTTACAGCACTGTTATGGACAACATCTAGACTAAGGTCTATCTTTATTGCATTTACATCTGCATTACATGGCTGTAACATTACATCTGACTGGCTCTGTACTGAAACAGGTATCTTTATAGCAGCCCATCCATCACATGTCATAAAGTCATCTAACTGTCTTAGAGATGCTGTGCCTTTCTGATCTGGAATCTATGTAATAACACAGCAGTTATTATATGTAGTTGGTTGATATGCACATGTTGTGTTGTGTGTGTGTGTATGAAACTAAAAGGTCTACTTGTATTATCTATGCAATAAGGGTGATATCATATGTAGACTACAAATCTTGAAATCACAATCATTAACTTAAAAGCTTTGGATGTTGGTTTGAGAGAAAATAATTAAAAATGAACTGGGAGTTATTAACATGGCTGCCAAAGTCACCTGACCTTAAAATAACCAAGCTCTGTTAGTTTACATCTAATATGTATGTGTGCATGTCAAGGAATTTGGTTAATTTTATTAAGTTTTATACTTGAGTGAGTTTACAATCAACTAATCCCAAATTATCAAGAACAAATTGCATTGAAAATCATAACTTCATTAACATTCAAACTCTGTTATTGCAATCTCAAGTGTGGAAAGACTGGAATTTGATCATCTGTCTGGACTTGATCACAACAATAATAGAAATCCAATATAATGCAGATGTTGGGGTCCAAAAAGTTAAACAATGGAGCTGATTAGTATGAATTAGATAATGTAAGTTTGCCTATCTTGATCTAGCATTTTAATAAATGTTTGGAAGCCATGGGACCATGACACTAAAGGCCATTCTGTTATAAGGCACATTTGTCAATGCTAATTCACTGTAATGCAATTGATGAATTGGCAATGCTGTTTCGAAGCGCAAACTTTTAAAACGTATTGGTTGTAATGTGATTACATCGTCAATACTTTAAGCACTGTTTGTAAAGAACATGTGGGATTGTGTTGAATAAATGACCAAAATCGGTGAGTGGTGAAAATAGCCTCTTTATTCAGCAACCGGACCAGCACAAGTTCAAGGCAACAATAGTATCTTGAAATATAGTTCTTACAATAGTCACAGTTCTTACATATATTAAAATTCTAATACTATGGTGTTACATTGTTTTATCTCTAGTACACAAAGGTCTGAGGGGCTGCTGTCCTGAGAGACAGGAGATAGATTAAAACATGTGCGTGGCTTTGTGCATGGGAAATCATGTCTCACAAACTTGATTGAGTTTTTTGAGGAAGTAATACAGAGGATTCGTGAGGGCAGAGCAGTAGTTGTGATCTATCTGGACTTTAGTAAAGCGGTCGACAAGGTTCCCCATAGGAGACTGATTAGCAAGGTTAGATCTCATGGAATACAGGGAAAACTAGCCATTTGGATACAGTACTGGCTCAAAGGTAGAAGACAGAGGGTGGTGGTGGAGAGTTGTTTTTCAGACTGGAGGCCTGTGATCAGTGGAGTGCCACAAGGATCGGTGCTGGGTCCTCTACTTTTTGTCATTTACATAAATGATTGGATGCGAGCATAAGAAGTACAGTTAGTAAGTTTGCAGATGACACCAAAATTGGAGGTGTAGATGACAGCGAAGAGAGTTACCTCAGATTACAACAGGATCTGGACCAGATGGGCCAATGGCCTGAGAAGTGGCAGATGGAGTTTAATTCAGATAAATGCGAGGTGCTGCATTTTGGGAAAGCAAATCTTAGCAGGACTTATACACTTAATGGTAAGGTCCTATGGAGTTTTGCTGAACATAGAGACCTTGGAGTGCAGGTTCATAGCTCCTTGAAAGTGGAGTCACAGGTAGATAGGATAGTGAAGAATGCATTTGGTTTGCTTTCTTTTAATGGTCAGAGTACAGGAGTTGGGAGGTGATGTTGCTGCTGTACAGGGCATTGGTTAGGCCATTGTTGGAATAATGTGTGCAATTTTGAAACTTGAAAGGGTTCAGAAAAGATTTACAAGGATGTTGCCAGGGTTGGACGATTTGAACTGTAGGGAGAGGCTGAACAAGCTGGGTCTGTTTTCCCTGGAGCATCTAAGGCTGAGGGGTGACCTCATAGAGGTTTACAGAATTATGAAGGGCATGGAGAGTGTAAATAGGCAAAGTCTTTTCCCTAGGGTCAGGGAGTCCAGAACTAGAGGGCATAGGTTTAGGGTGAGAGGGGAAAGATATCAAAGAGACCTACGGGGCAACCTTTTCACACAGAGGGTGGTACAGGTTTGGAATGAGCTGCCAGAGGAAGTGGTGGAGGCTGGTACAATTGCAACATTTTAGAGGCATTTGGATGAACAGGAAGGGTTTGGAGGGAAATGGGCTGAGTGCTAGCAGGTGGGATGAGATTGGTTTGGGATATCTGGTTGGCATGGATGGGTTGGACCGAAGGGTCTGTTTCCATGCTGTACATCTCTATGACTCTATGTGCTAAGTGCTGGCTGCAACTCCTGATAAGATTAAGAGTGTCCGTCCAGTCTGTTTGTATAATTAAGAGATGTTAGTCCTTTTATCTTTTCAGTTAGTAAATGTTAGTAAAAATAATATTCGGCGTATATGCTCTAAATAAGTTAGAAGTTTGACCTGTATGTAATAGAACAATAAAGGATATTAAACAGACTACTGTAGCTGGGTTGTGAGATTTGTTTACTATTTGCCAGTGTGAATTTCATTCATTCATGCAATTTCACATAAGCACTGTTTTGACAGTTTCTTAAAGGTATAGCATCCCAGATAAAAGGTATTTAACAAGTACATACTAACGGTATGGTAAAGTATTTAATTGCAATACTCTTAGGTAAGAACTGTGGAGCATAAGTTGGGAGCAGATATTCTGAGGGAAATGCACAACAGAAATGTGGAGGGTGTTTAGGGAGCACTTGCTGCAAGTACTGGATAGGTTTGTCCTACTGAGGCAAGGAAGGGATGGTAGGGTGAAGGAACCTTGGATGACAAGAGATGTGGAACTAGGCGAACATGAGGACTGCAGATGTTGGAGATCAGAGTCAAGATTAGAGTGGTGCTGGAAAAGCACACCAGGTCAGGCAGCATCTGAGGAACAGGAAAATTGACGTTTCGAACAAAAACTCTTCCTCAGGAATGATGAAGGGCTTTTGCCCGAATCGTCAATTTTCCTGCTCCTCAGATGCTGCCTGACCTGCTGTGCTTTTCCAGCACCACTCTAATCTTGAAGAGATGTGGAACATCTAGTCAAGAGGAAGAAGAAAGCTTACTTAAGGTCGAGGAAGCAAGGAACAGACAGGGTTCTAGAGGGTTACAAGGTACACAGGAAGATAATGAAGAATGGACTTAGGAGAGCACGAAGGGGTCATGGAAAAGCCTTCACGGGTAGGAGGAAGGAAAATCTCAAGGTGTTCTACACTTATGTCAGAAACAAGAGGATGACCAGATTGAGGATAGGGCTGAACAGGGACAGTGGAGGGAACTTGTGCCTGGAGTTGGAGGAGGTAGGGGAGGTCCTAAATGAATACTTTGCTTCAGTATTCACCAGTAAAAGGGACCTTGTCATTTGTGAGGACAGCTTGAAACAGGCTAATATACTTGAAGAGGTTGATGTAAAGAAGGAGGATATGCTGGAAATTTTGAAAAACATGAGGATAGTTATGTCCCCTGGGCCAGATGGGATATACCCAAGGTTACTACAGGAAGTGAGGGAAGAGATTGCTGCACCTTTGACAATGATCTTTGCATCCTCACTGGCCACTGAAGTGGTACCAGACGATTGGAGGGTGGAAAATGTTATTCCTTGTTCAAAAAAGGGAATAGGGATAACCCTGGGAATTACAGATTAGTCAGTCTTACATTGATGGTGAGCAAATTATTGGAGAGGATTCTGAGATACATGATTTATGATTATTTGAAAAAGCATAGCTTAATTAGAGATAGTCAGCATGGCTTTCTGAGTGGCTGGTCATGCCTCACTAGCTTTATTGAATTCTTTTAGGATGTGACAAATTACATTGATGATGTAGAGCAGTGGATGTGGTATATAAATATTTTAGCAAGACATTTAATAAGTTTCCCCATGGTAGGCTCGTTCAGAAAATAAGGGGGCTTGGGATACCGAGAAATTTGGCAATCTGGATACAGAATTGGCTGGCCCATAGAAGACAGAGGGTGGTAATAGATGAAAAGTATTTAGCCTGGAGCTCGGTGATCAGTGGTGTACCGTAGGGATCTGTTCTGGGACCTCTGCTCTTTGGTAATTTTTATAAATTACATGGATGAGGAAATGGAAGGATGGGTTAGTTTGTTTGCCAATGACATGAAGGTTGATTAGATTAGATTCCCTACAGTGTGGAAACAGGCCCTTCGGCGCAACAAGCAACCCTCCGAAGAGTAACCCATCTCCCTCTGACTAATGCACCTAACAGTATGGGCAATTTAGCATAGCCAATTCATCTGCACATCTTTGGACTGTGGGAGGAAACCAGAGCAAACCTGCTCAGATGCAGGGAGATTGTGCAAACTCCACACAGACAGTCGCCCAAGGTTGGAATCGAACCTGAGACCCTGTTGCTGTGAGGCAGCAGTTCTAACCACTAAACCACCGTGCCGCTCCATTGCTGGCGTTGTGGATAGTGTGGATGGCTGTTGTAGGTTGCAGTAGGCCCTTGACAGGATACAGACCTGGGCTGAGAAGTGACGGATGGAATTCAACCTGGAAAAGTGTGAAGCGATTCATTTGGAAGGTTGAATTTGAAAGCAGATAACAAGGTTAAAGGCTGGATTCTTGACAGTGTGGAGGAACAGAGGGATCTTGAGGTGCACATCCATAGATCCCTCAAAGTTGCCACCCAAGTTGATAGGGTTGATAAGAGGCTTATGGTGTGTTAACTTTTATTAGCAGGGGGATTGAGTTTAAGAGCCGTGAGGTTCTGCTGCAGCTCTCTAAAGCCCCAGTTAGACCACACTTGGAGTATTGAGTTCAGTTCTGGGTGCCTCATTAAAGGAAGAATGTAAATGCTTTAGAGAGGGTACAGAGGATATTTACCAGGATGCTGCCTAGACTGGAGAAAGGTTAAGGGAGCTTGGGATTTTCTCATTGGAGCAACAAATGATGAGAGGTGACATGATAGAGGTGTACAAGATGATGAGAGGCATAGGTAGAGTGGATAGCCAAAGACCTTTTCCCAGGGCAGCAATAGCTATCACAAGGGAGCATAATTTTAAGGTGATTGGGCAAAGGTTTAGAGGAGATGTCAGAAAAAGGTTTTTTAGACAGAGAGTGGTGGGTGCATGGAATGCACTGCCAACTGTGGTGGTAGAGTCAGATACATTAGGGACATTTAAGTGACTCTTGGATAGGGACGTGGATGATAGTAAATGTAGGGTATGTAGGTCAGTTTAATCATAGAGTAGGGTAAAAGGCCAACACAATATCAAGGGTCAAAGGGCCTGTACTGTGCCGTACTGTTCTATGTACTAAATGTGGGAACTGTTTGGTGTTTCAGGTCTGAGAGACAATTGTTAAGGGCTGATTAATATTGTAATCTTTCATGCAGACATGGTGACTTGATGGTATTATTCTGAATATGCCACACCTTTTCAGAGGTAAATAGGCCTAAACGTTGCTTGTAGCAAGGGCTGATAAAGTGTGAGAGTGTAGCAATGGGTTTGGAAGGGTTGTTTTGATTAGAAAGGGTTGTTTTAATTTGGTATATCTTATAATAGTAAAATATACTACAGAACTGTTTTATGAATGAGTGAATGAAACCATGTTAAAGTAGAGAATGAATGAAATGGGAATATGATGTTCAGTTGTGAATGGGTTAGTAAAGGAGTTATGAATGAATAAACTAAAGTGCCTATAAGTGGGGAATGTAAAGTGATTGTGAGTCGCTTAATGAAGGGACGTAGAATACAATATCTCACAGTCACCCCTTTTGATTCTAATGAGAACTCTCGAAAAGAATCACACAATTCTTATCCTAGCTCAAACATACCATTTGGGTCTCTTAGATGTTGGAGGTTCTTGCTGGGACACAGCTCCTAGCTGGGAATAGTACAGACTTATAAGTGTGTGTGCATGCGTGTGAGAGAGAGAGAAAGTGAGTGTGTGCATGTGAGTGTGAGTGCATGTGAGAGAGTGTGTGTTTGCATGCTTGGTAATTGTGCGCGAGTATAACGGAGTATCAGCCTGTGAGAGGGTGTGTGTGTGTGGGTGTGTGTATGTGTGTAGTGTAGATTAGGATGCCCCAAGGTATGGTACATTGGTGAGACCAAGCAGACACTACAACAATGGATGAATGGACACCGCACAACAATGCCAGACAGGGGTGTTCCCTCCCAGTCGGGGAACACTTCAGTGGTCAGGAACATTCAGATTCGGATCTTCGGCAGACCATCCTCCAATGCGGACTTCAGAATACACAACAACGTAGAGTGGCCGAGCAGAGGCTGATAGCCAAGTTTGGAACCCATGAGGAGGGCCTCAACCGGGACCTTCAGTTCATGTCATACTACAGGCTCCCCCACTACACTATCCACTAGTTCATTGGGTTCATTAACTTTTTTTAAGTTCTGGGATTTACATATTAATAAACTGAAGCCTGCAACGCAATCTAAAAGATGAAAGACTTAACAGAAATCTAGGTTTGTTCAATGTAGCATTTCAGTTGTATGACACTGTAATCTTCTGCTATAAATTCTGTGTTGTATGATCCTGTTACACAGCTATCTGATGAAGGAGCAGCACTCTGAAAGCTAGTGGTTCCAAATAAACCTGTTGGTCTGTAACCTAGTGTTGTGCAATTTTTAACGTTGTCCACCCCAGTCCAACACCAGCTCCTCCACATCACCCTATTAAAATTAGTTCTCTTTCAATCAATTATTATTACTCTGTGCGTCATCCTTTTTTTTATTAATAGCTGACCTAAACTGTTAGATTCAACAATTACTGGCCCTTAAGTGTTCCCCTGACTGAAGTTTGATCCACTAAGAGTCATAGAGATGTTGAGCATGGAAACAGACCCTTCGGTCCAACATGTCCATGCCGACCAGATATCCCAACCCAATCTAGTCCCACCTGCCTACTTGAACAAATCCATTCCCAAACATTGGATCCAGCTAACGTCTTCTCAGGGCAGCACAGTGGCTCAGTGGTCAGCACTGCTGCCTCTCAGCATCAGTGCCTGTGATTGTAATGTACATATGTGGATACTGAATGTTGTCATAAAAGTGTGCTGCATTCTTCTGTCTGCTGCAACTCACATCTTCTGACCTGTGGCACTTCACAGGGATATTATCTACCAAATCCTGACATTAATTCACACAAGGAGATATTAAAGCAGATATTATGGTCAGAGGTAGGTTTTTAAAGAGTGTCTGCGATCCTCAGATCAGTCACACTCAACCTGATGGATTGACCACTGCCTACCCATCCTCCCAGACTGTGTCAAGACCATGTGCCCATGGAGCTCAATAGGAACTGGTCCCAGTTGACCTGCAAACGTGTCCATTTGCTCAAAGCTGGAGCAGACTGAGTGCTGGTGTCATACAAAGCCATATCCACTCCATTACATACTGAACTATAATAAGCTGTTAGGCGAAAGTGAGGACTGCAGATGCTAGAGATCAGGGTTGGGAATGTGGTGCTGGGGAGGGGGTATGCGTGGGGGCGCACAGCGGGTAGGTTGGTGTCTGGGAGGTGCGGGGTGGTCAGCATTTCGAATGGGAGCCCATCATCAGGAATGATGATTCCTGGTGGGATTTTCTTGCCTGGGCGTCGGTTCTCCTGCTCCTCGGGTGCTGCCTGGCCTGCTGTGCTTTTCCAGCACCACATTCTCGACAATAACAAGCTGCTGCCCCTTCCATCTCACTGAACAAAAAACAGAGTCACAGAGAATTTCAGCTTTCAGTTCAGAGCCACAAGAATGATAGGATCCTGACAGATTGGAAGCAGGCCATTCAGCCCATTGAGTCAGACCAATGCTCAGAACAGCAAGCCATCTATACCCACCCCATCCTTGTAACACTGCATTTCCCATGGCGAGCCCACCTATCCTGAACATTCCTGGACAATTCAACATAGCCAATCCACTAAACCTCTATGACTTTGGACTGTGGGAGGAAATTGGAGCACCCAGAGGAAACCAACACAGGAAGAGTCTCTGGACTCCACGTGTCTGGACTCCATGTGCACAGTCGCCTGGGGCTGGAGGTGAACCCGGGTCCCTGGTGCTGTGAAGCAGCAATGCTAGCCACTGAGCCACTGTACCACCCTCAGCTAACCATTTAGCAACAAGCTGCCTGCTGTGTCATGCAAGGAAATGTTTTTGTGGGTCCATGTGTGTGTAGTGCCCTGGCAGAAACATATCAGTGGTTGGTGACCTTGAGCTCTGGAGTGAAGTCTGAGGGACTTAACCAGCGACAGCGGACCCAAATGACAGCAATGAAGAAGAAAGATGGTAAGGACAAGCCAGGGAACAATAGACCAGTGAGACTGACGTCAGTGGTGGACAAGTTGTTGGAGAGAATCCTGAGGGACAGGATTTACACGTATTTGGAAAGGCAAGGACTGATTAGGGATAGTCAACATGGCTTTGTGCATGGGGAATCATGTCTCACAAACTTGATCAAGCTTTTTGAAGAAGTAACAAAGAGGATTGATGAGGGCAGAGTGGTGGACGTGATCTATATAGACTTCAGTAAGGCATTTGACAAGGTTCCCCATGGGAGACTGGTTAGCAAGGTTAGATCTCATGGAATACAGGGAGAACTCGCCATTTGGATACAGAACTGGTTTGAAGGTAGAAGACAGAGGGTGGTGATGGAGGGTTGTTTTTCAGACTGGAGGCCTGTGACCAGTGGAGTGCCACAAGGATCGGTGCTGGGTCCACTACTTGTTGTTATTTGTATAAATGATTTTGATGTGAACATAGGAGGTATAATTAGTAAGTTTGCAGATGACACCAAAATTGGAGGTGTAGTGGACAGTGAAGAAAGTTACCTCAGACTACAATGGGATCTTGATCAAATGGGCCAAGAGGCTGAGGAGAGGCAGATGGAGTTTAATTTAGATAAATGCGAGGTGTTGCATTTTGGGAATGCAAATCTTAGCAGGACTTATACACTTAATGGTAAGGTACTCGGGCATGTTGCTGAACAAAGAGACCTTGGAGTGCAGATCTTTGAAGAAAGTAGAGTTGCAGGTAGACAGGATAGTGAAGAAACCATTTGCGATGCTTTCCTTTGTTGGTCAGAGTACTGAGTATAGACGTTGGGAGGTCATGTTGTGCCTGTACAGGACATTGGTTAGGCCACATTTGGAATATTGTGTGCAGTTCTGGTCTCCTTCCTATCGGAAAGATGTTGTGCAACATGAAAGGGTACAGAAAAGATTTACAAGGATGTTGCCAGGGTTGGAAGATTTGAGTTATAGGGAGAGGTTGAATAGGCTGGGACTGTTTTCCCTGCGAGGGTGGGAGACTGAGGGGTGACCTTATAGAAGTGTATAAAATCATGAAGGGTATGGATAGGATAAATAGACAAATAGACAAAGAGGGGAAAGATATAAAAGAGACCTAAGGAGCAACATTTTCACACAGAGGGTGGTGGTGTGTATGGAATGAGCTGCCAGAGGAAGTGGTGGAGGCTAGTAAAGTTGCAACATTTAAAAGGCACGTGGATGAGTATATGAATAGGAAGAGATTGGAGGGATATGAACCGGGAGCTGGCTGGCGGGACTAGATTAGGTTGAGATATCTGGTCGGCATGGACGAGTTGGACTGAAGGATCTGTTTCCATAGTGTACATCTCTATGACTCTATTGGGGAGCAGACTAAATGGGCTGAATGGCCTACATCTGCTGCTATGTCATATGGTCTTATGGAGATCATGAGATATTCTCTGCCTGTCAGAATTTAAAGGACCGTTACCAGAGGAATTAATATGTGAGTGAGTGTGTGTGTTTATCATTGCAATCATTATTCTAATGCAAAGCACAGTTATTCCAAAATCCAGCCTGATATTTCACAAGAGGCTAAAGAACTCAGATACAATGTAATTAGTCATTAAGTACTTGGTCACTGATATAATTGCATAGAGGCCAGTGTCCCGTCACCAAATCACCTTTAACTTACTTGTGCACAGTACACTGGCTGTGGCCAGCCAGCTTTGAGTCAGACCTCACCTGAAGAGGTTCTAATATCCTGTTTTTTATATGGTAGTTATACAAAATACAATACAACAGTAACAAACACACACGAGAAATAGGGCGCAACCACAAGGTGCCTGAAATCTCACAAAACAACATTACATGAAACATACAGAGTTTTCACAGAGGTAACTGGCCTTTTAAAAGGACCACAATGACAGAAGTCCAGAGAAGAGTCCATTTGAGCCCTTACAGGCAAAATGTACAGCAAACAAAAGCCCACAATACACAACTGCAAACACTTTATACATCGTCTGTACTCAGGCACAAATGAAAACAGTCTGCAAAACACAAACTAGCCGAAAACAACATTCAACAATGAAAACCGCTGATTACATAACTCAACTCACCCCAACACCCTATAAATGTCCTGACCCCAGTCCATACACGTACTGATCAGACCGTCATCGACTAGCCTTCCTGCAGGACAGTCATCGGCCTCCTGGCCTTTGGCCATCCTCCGTACAGACCGACCCTCCCCAGAGCCACTTTCCTCCGGGCCGGTCATTGGTCTCCTGGCTCCCGGTCACCCTGCCGACTAACCAAACTACCCCTGACCTGCTTTCGTACAGGCAGGCTGTCAGCCTTCCAGAACCTGGCTGCCCCGTGTACTGACTGACCCTCACTTCTGGCCACCGTTCCTACGGGCTGGCTATTGGCTGTCTGGCTCCCTGGCTCCTTATGTACTGACTGGTCCTCCCCCGATCAGCCTTCCTATGGCTTGCCGTCTGCTGCCTAGTTCAGCTTCCCCATGTACTGACAGGCCTCCCATACCAGTTTTCCTGTTATCATGCTATTGGTTGCCTGGTCTCACTTGCCCGTATACTGACAGGCCCCTACCGGACCACTTTCCTCCAGGTTGGTAATCGACCCTCCAGCCCCCAACCAGCTCGCGTATTGGCTGGTTCTCCCCTGGTTGGCTTTTCTATAGGCATGCTGTCAGCTGCCTGGCACCCAGCCACCTGGCGTACTACAAGATACCCCCCAGCCTGCTCTCCCTCACGCCGGTCGTCGGTCCTTCAGCTCCCGGTTTCTCCACGTACTGACAACCCTACTCCAGCCTATGTTTCTCTGTGTTAATTGCTGGCTACCCGGACCCAGTCTGTGCCGCACACTAACTCGCCCGTACCTTGCTTTCCATTGTGAAGGTCAGCCAAGGGCCATGGAGGCTCTGGCGCCTCATGGTCCCCTGGCAACTTTCTAACCCCTAACTACCCAACTACACACATAAAAACCCCAAACACAATTATAAGACCCACATACAGTAAAAGCGTTGACAAAATCCTCACACAATAGAAATTCTCAACACCCAGGCAGAGTCCACACCCAAAGGTAGAGTCCACAAACAAGAGCAGAGTCCACATCTAAGAGCTGGTTCCCCACACGAAAGCAAGTTCACACACAAGCAAAGTTCACTCCCAAGAACAGATTCCACCTGTGAAAGCATGGTCCACACACAGGAGATGGGCCTACCCATAAGCGCCTAATCCCCAAATGAACAACACAAGGCTGGGTCACATCATTGAGTCATCCTGGAACTCACAAGTTTTTCCAACAGTACCACTGGCCAATTAGCCAGCTATTTCAGGAACCAGTTCTAACAAACAGCAGTACATACTGGCTGGAAGTTCTCCTCGCAGGAGGACACTGTCTGTGTGGTCAACTAGCTCTGAGTCAGTCCTCACCTGAGGAGGTTCTAATCTCTTGATTTTTTTATTTTATTGAACAGTACAAATTACAAACAGTTAACATGAACAGCCATATAAAAGAAACAGCAATTTACAGGGGAAAGGGGCAGCAAAGCCAGACCCCAAATCCCACCATACAACCAGTCGCAGGGAAACGAGGATGAACCTTGGATTCCACCTTAACATTATCAAGAAGAAGACAGTGAACACAATCACATACAGACAGTCTGATAAACCAAAGAATAAGGCAGTGCATATAACACAGAAATCCCTGGCAACTCAGCAACCACATATCCTTCCCATCTTCTGGCCACTCAAAGGCACCCCACCCCTAGGCCACCTCCAGCACTCGGTCCACCCTGACACACCTTCCAGCCGCCTCTAGGACAGCCCGTCCTGTTTCCCCACCCTCCCCAGGATGACAGCAATCAGGACAGCGTACCCGCCTTCCAGATTCCCTTTCGACAACCTCTAGGACTGACCTCACCTTCCTGGGTGACAGTGCTGAGGACGGCCTACCCACCTTCTGGCTCTCGGTCTGCCCTGACATAGCATTTGGCTCTCGCCCACCCCAACGCACTATCCGGCCATGGACTGCCCTGACACACCCTCTGGCCATCTCTAGGACAGCCTGTCCCCTTCCCTGGGATGACAGAGCACAGGTAACCCACAAGCCCCTGGATCTCTGCTTGCCCTATGCATCTTCTGGCTCTCAGCCATTCCGACACACCTTCCAGCCACCTCTAGGACAGCCCATCCCAATTACTCTTTCTCGAGACGACAGCGCTCAGAATGGCCTACCCCCACCTTCCGGTCTTGGAGCAACCCGCATCAGGGTGGCCTAACCTTTCGGGGCAACCTACCCACCTTCCAGTTCACAGGACGGACTACCCACCCTCTGGCTCTCAGGGTGACAGCTTTTGGGATGACCTCTGAGCCTTCCAGCTCACAGTAAAGCCTGCCAGACCCAGGGACACACAAGACAGTGCAGGTGATAAACCCAACAAGCAACAAGACAGAGTCAATTACCAACCATCAGAGTCCCTTCTGGTACATAGAGTCCATTACCATAAACAGTTCTCTTCAGAATGCAGAATCCATTCCCAGGATCAGAATCCACTCCAATATGCAGAGTACATTGTCAAAGATAGAATCCACAACCAAAGGCAGAGTCCACTCCGGTATGCATATTCCACTCCTGAAGGCAGCAAATGCACACTCCCATAGCACACACACGTGTTCAGTCTACACAGAAATCTGGTCTATCTACAGAGAAACAGGCCCACAGACAGGAATACAGTTCTTTTTTTTAATTTTATTAACCAGTACAAATTACAAACAAACAGTTAAACAATGAACAGTAGTTTACAAGAAACAGTAATTTACAGGGGAAAGGAACAGCAAAACCAAACCCCTGAACCCTACCATAGAACCAGTTCACAGGGAAAGCAGGACGAACCTCAAATCCCACCTTATTATTTCAAAAAGGAAACAGGAAACACAATCACATATAGACAGTCTGATAAACTGAACAATAAACAATGCATATAGCACAGACACCCCTGCCAACCCAGCAAACCACCTGTTCCTCCCACCTTCTGGCCACTCAAAGGCAGCCGTCCCCACGACTTTCCAGTTATCGGTCTGCCCCATGTCCCTTCCGGCTCTTGGTCTGCGCTGACACACCTTCTGGCCACTTCTAGTACAGTCTGTTCTGTTTCCTCCCCCCCCCCCCCCTCAGCATGACAGCGATCAGGAAGGCCTACCCATCTTCTGGCTCTTAGGGCAACCTACCCACCTTCTGATTTACAGGACGGGCCACCCACCCTCTGGCTCTCAGGCTGACAGCTTTCGGAGTGACCTTTGACCCTCCCAGCTCACAGTACGGCCTGCCAGACCCAGGGACACACAAGACAGTGCAGGTGATAAACCCAACAAGCAACAGAGTCAATTACCAACGAACAGCGTCCTTTCTGATACACAGAGTCCAATACTATAAACAATTCTCTTCAGAATGCCGAGTCCTTTCCCAGGAACAGATTCCATTCCAGTACACAAAGTGCATTGTCAACAATAGAGTCCACTCCAGTATGCAGAGTCCATAACCGAAAGTAGAGTCTACTGCTGAAGGCAGCAAATGCACAGCCCACAGCACACACAGAAGTGTTCAGTCTTTATGGAGGCCTAGTCAACCCACTGAGGGCCGTGTCTACCCACAGAGGAACAGTTCAACACCATAAAAAGTGAAACACATGCAAAAAAAAACAAAGAAAACCAAAATGCAAGGCTGAGTCCTGCCACAAAATCAACATTGTCTTTTTCTCAAACTACAAGGGAAAAGACTAACACACAGACTGTTCAGACAGTGAAACAACAGTTCCCTAATGAGAATTGAAATACATCTGAAACACATTGACTGTGAAGATCAGCTGGTTGAGAAATCAGTCCTCAACAAAAAAGGAATACCAGTTAACAAGCTGGCTTTGTAAATTAGCCAGTTCACTGTCCGATTTGTGGCCACTGCCATTTGACACCTCAAGACGGCAGGGCTCAGACCCGACATAGTGCACCAGTTGGAGGATGCTCAGGTGTGCGGTGGAATACCATCTGCGCTCACCCCTGCCCGGATGGAATTTCACATTGGCCCCAAGGTCCCGTACTTCCCGCGGGAGCCTGTGCCCCACAACCTGAGTCACCTCCGGAATTTTAATTTTGTCCCTTTTAAGGACGTAAAAAGGCGGGACCTGTATCGACTGCTGCTGCACACCGTCCACCTCTTCTCCCTCATCCACCGTCCAGACACGCCTTGGCGTGCCCATTTGCCACCGGATGGGTAGGCCTTCCTGGAGGGCTCTCTACGCGGGAGTCCTCCCCCTTTCTCTCGGGGTGGAGGGTGCTGCACGCAGCAGTCCCCTGCAACCGCAGATTGCGGTGGTTCACGGACTCCCAGCCCAACTGCTTGTTCTGTGGCGCTGTGGAGTCCGTGGACCACGTATATATTGGGTGTGGGCGTTTGCACTCCCTTTTTGATTTTCTCAAAAACCTCCTCCTATACTTTTGGTTGCACTTCAGTCTCACGCTCCTGATCTTCGGGCACCCGGTACGGAGGAGGGAGGGCAGGTCTGAAGACCTCCTTGTGGGTCTGCTCCTGGGCCTGGCCAAACTGGCCATCAACAGATCCAGGCAGCGGGCCATGGAGGGGGTCGTTAGGGCCGATTGCCTGCCCCTCTTCCGCGGTTACATTAGAGCCCGGGTGTCCTTGGAGAAGGAGGACGTGGTGTCCACCAACACCCTGGAGTTGTTCAGGGAGAGGTGGGCGCCGCTGGGAGTGGAGTGCATTATTTCCCCCTCCAATTCTATTTTGATTTAGTCCCTACCCTCCCCTTCACTGTTTTGATCACACAGCATTGCCCTTTGTTGTGAAGGGCACTGCTTGTCACTGGCCACTCAGGTACTTTCTTTCTTGCTGGTGGTAGATACTGAATAAAGATTCATGCACCTTGTGTCTTTCACTGTGTCTCACACCTGCACACACACACGGGGGCTAGGGAAAGAAGAAGCACTACCGCAGTTAGGCGGTAGTGTGGGGGTTTAAAAAAAAATTAAACACAAGTGTCTTCACTCTAAAAAAACAGAAACAGGAATGTCGGAGAAGGAGCGCGCGGTGTCCACCCTGGGGTTGTTCAGGGAGAGGTGGACACCGCAGGGAGTGGAGTGCATTATTTCCCCCTCCAATTCTATTTTGATTTAATCCCTGCCCTCCCCTTCACTGTTTGATTTAAAAAAAAGCTGGCTTTGCAAAAGCTGGCCACTGCCATTTGACGCCTCAAGACGGCAGGGCTCAGACCCGACATAGTGCACCAGTTGGAGGATGCTCAGGTGTGCGGTGGAATTCCAACTGCGCTCACCCCAGCCCGGACAGAATTTCACATTGGCCCCAAGGTCCCGTACTTCCCGCGGAACCTGTGCCCCACAACCTAAGCCGCCTCTGGAATTTTAGTTTTGCCCCTTTTCAGGACATAAAACAGTGGGTCCTGTATCGCCTGCTGCTGCACACCATCCACCTCTTCTCCCTCAGCCACTGCCTGGACACACCTTGTCATGCCCATTTGCCACCGGGCAGTGGCGACCCCCAGTGGATTCCTCCTCCTTTCTCTCGGGGAGCTGGGGTGGAGGGTGCTGTGTGCAGCAGTCCACTGCAACCGCAGATTGCGGTAGTTCACGGACTCCCAGCCCAATTGCTTGTTCTGTGGTGCTGTGGAGTCCATGGACCATGTATATATTGGGTGTCAGCGCTTGCAAACTGTTTTTGATTTTCTTAAAGGCCTTCTCCTTTGTTTTTGGTTGCACTTCAGTCGAACGCTCCTGATCTTTGGGTGCCCTGTGCCAAGGAGGGAGGGCAGGTCAAAGGACCTCCTCATGGGTCTACTCCTGGGCCTGACCAAACTGGCCATAAGCAGGTCCAGGTAGCAGGGCTGCTTGCACTCCCTTTATGATATTCTTAAAAACCTTCTTCTCTGTTTCTGGTTGCTCTTCAGTCCCACGCTTCTGATCTTCAGGCACCCGGTGCGGAGGGGGGAGGGCAGATCAGAGGACCTCCTCGTGGGTCTGCTTCTAGGCCTGGCCAAACTGGCCATAAACAGGTCCAGGCAGCGGGCCGTGGAGGGGGTCGTTAGGGCCGACTGCCTGCCCCTCTTCCGCTGTTATGTTACAGCCCGGCTGTCCCTGGAGAAGGAGCATGCAGTGTCCACTAATACCCTTGAAATTTTCAGGGAGAGGTGGGCACTGCAAGGAATGGAGTGTATTATTTCACCGTCCAATTCCATTTTGATTTAATCTCTGCCCTCCCCTTCACTGATCATGCATCATTGCCCTTTGATGTGAAGGGCACTGCTTGTCATTGGCCACTTGGGTGTTTCCTTTCTTTCTGGTGGGGGAAATTGAACAAAGATTTGTAGACCTTGTGTCTTTCACTATGTCTCACACCTGCACACACACAACATGAGTGCTGGGGAAAATATAAGCACTACCGCAGTTAGGCGGTAGAGTGGGGTTTTTTAAAAAAATGAAAAAAAACAAACATACTGGTTTTGTAAATCAGCCAGTCCAGCGTGCAGTTTGTGGCCACTGCCATTCAACACCTTAAAAATGCAGTGCTCGGACCCGACATAGTGCACCAGTTGGAGGATGCTCAGGTGTGCGGTGGAGTCCCATCTGTGCTCACCCCTGCCCGGACGGAACTTCAGATTGGTCCCAAGGTCCCGTACTTCCTTCGAGAGCCCGTGCCCCACAACCTGAGGCGCCTCCGGAATTTTAGTTTTGCCCCTTTTCGGGACATAAATCGACGGGTACTGTATCGACTGCTGCTGCATTCCGTCCACCTCTTTTCCCTCATCCACTGCCCGGAAACGCCTTGTCATGCTCATTTGCCATGGGGCAGTGGGGATCCCCAGTGGAGAGCGCTCTACTTGGGAGTCCTTCCCCTTTTCTCTCGGGGAGCTGGGGTGGAGGGTGCTGCACGCAGCAGTCCCATGCAACCACAGATTGTGGTAGTTCACGGACTCCCAGCCCAACTGCTTGTTCTGAGGTGCTGTGGAGTCCATGGACCATGTATATATTGGGTGTCAGAGCTTGCACACTCTTTTTGATTATCTTAAAGACCTTCTCCTTTGTTTTGGTTGCACTTCAGTCCCACGCTCCTGATCTTTGGGTGCCCTGTGCCAAGGAGGGAGGGCAGGTCAGAGGACCTCCTCGTGGGTCTGCTCCTAGGCCTGACCAAACTGGCCATAAACAAGTTGAGGCAGCAGGCCGTGGAGAGAGTCGTTATGGCCAATTGCCTGCCCCTCTTCCGCGGTTATGTCAGAGCCTGGGTGTCTCTGGAGAAGGAGCACACAATGTCCACTAACACCCTCGAGACTTTCAGGGAGAGGTGGGCGCTGCAAGGAGTGGAATGTATTATTACCCCCTCCAATTCTATTTTGATTTAATCCCTGCCCTCCCCTTCACTGTTTGATCATGCATCATTGCCCTTTGATGTGAAGGGCACTGCTTGTCATTGGCCACTTGGGTGTTTCCTTTCTTCCTGGTGATGGAAATTGAATAAAGATTTGTATATTTGTTGTCCTTCACTGTGTCTCTCACCTGCACACACAAATCATGAGTGCTGGGGAAAATATATGCACTACCGCAGTTAGGCGGTAGCATGGAAAAGAAAGAGAAAAAAATAAAAAAAAGGGGAAAAAAAGAAAAAATATTAACACGAGATTCAGAATCCCTTCAGTTCAGAAAAATAAAAAAAACTGGCTTTGTTAATCAGCCAGTTCAGCGTCTGGTTTGTGGCCACTACCATTCAACACCTTAAGATGGCGGTACTCTGACCCAACGTAGTGCACCAGTTGGAGGATGCTCAGATGTGCGGTGAAATCCTGTCTGCGCTTACCCCTGCCTGGATGGAATTTCACGTTGTCCCCAAGGTCCCGTACTTCCCACGGGAGCCTGTGCCCCACAACCTGACCTGCCTCTGGAATTTTGGTTTTGTCCCCTTCAGTGATGTATCATGGTGGGTCTGTACAGACTGCTGCTGCACACAGCCCGCCTCTTCACTCCCAGTGATTTTTTTAGGAACACACTGACTGTGGCCCAGCCAGCACGGAGTTTTTCTTTTCTTTCGTATTTTTTCCACAGCACACATGTCGTGTATGTGCAGGTGAAGAACCCAATGGAGAAGAACAGGCGTATAAATCTTTATTGATATTCCACCACCAGGAAGAAAGGAAACATCCGACTGGCCAGCGACGAGCACTGCCCTTCTCAGAGAGCAATGCAGCCTCATCAAACAGTGAAGGGGAGGGTGGGGACTAAATGCAAATAGAGTCGAGGGGGAAATAAAGCACTCTTCTCTCTGTGGTGCCCACCTCTCCCTGAACAGTTCAAGGGTCTTGGTAGACACCGCATGCTCCTTCTTCAGGGACATCTGGGCTGAAATGGAACCGCAGAAGAGGGGCAGGCAATCGGCCATAATGACCCCCTCCACAGCCCGCTGCCTGGACCTGTTTATGGCCGGTTTGGCCAGGCACAGGAGCAGACCCACGAGGAGGTCCTCTGACCTATTATCCCTCCTCCTCACTGGATGTCCAAAGATCAGGAGCATGGAACTGAAGTGCAACCAAAAGCAGAGGAGAAGGTTTTCCAGAAAACTAAAAAGTGCAAATGCCCACACCCAATATATACATGGTCCACACCATCACAGAACAAGCAGTTGGGCTGGGAGTCTGTGAAACACCACAAGGCATGTCCAGGCGGTGGATGAGGGAAAAGAGGTGGATAGTGTGCAGCAGCAGTCAATACAGGACCCGCTGTGTCATGTGCCTGAGAGGTACAAAACTAACATTCTGGAGGCAGCTCAGGTTGTGGGAAGTATGGGATCTTGGGGCCAATGTGAAATTGCGTCCGGGCAGGGGTGAGTGCAGACGGGATTCCACCGCACACCTGAGCATCCTCCAACTGGTGCACTACGTCAGGTCCGAGCACTGCCGTTTTAAGGCGTCGAATGGCAATGGCCACGAACTGGATGGCTACCACTGCCCTGCTCATTATTATATCCTGCGGCAGCGTCCAGCCCAGACCCCTGCCACCCAGCACGTCACCCTCGCTGCCACGGCCCTCCCCTCCAACAGCCACCTGAACCCAAGAGTACGGAGGTGTGGATTCCTGAGCAATGGCTTCCTGACGACAGCCGCTACTCCTGCCAGAGGGTAGGCGCGACGCGATTCGACCATGTTCCAGACAGTGATCAGGTCCTAGTAAAAGACTGGCAGCGTCCTGAGGGTGACCTCCAAACCATCACGGTCGATGAACAGGAGCTGCATATCGTAGTTGAGCTTAAGCACCTGGAGGAAAAAATACATCACCAGGGTGCATCACCTAGAAGGAAGCTCGACGTAAAGGTTTCGCTGCAAGGTCTGAGGGTGGAAAGTTGCCACCTGGGTGTGTTCGCACACCAGTGACTGATCGCCCTCCTCAATAGGGAGACTCAGGACCTGTGCAGTGACCCAGTGCATCTTTTTGTCCCAGAAGAAGTCAACCAATTTTCTCTGGATATCAGCAACAAAACCAGGAGGAGGGACTAAAGGGACCAGCCAATACCACAGCATGGTGGCCACCAGCTGTTTTATGACCAGCACTCGACTCCTGTAAGATAGTACACGGAGCAGTCCTAACCAGCGACCTAGGTGAGCTGAGACCTTGGCCTCCAGCTCCTGCCAGTTCACAGGCCAGGATTCCTCAGCTGAGCTGAGGTAGACCCCCAGGTAGAGGAGATGGGTGGTACTCCAGCTGAACCTCCGTAACTCCTCCGGCAGAGAGTTCACCCGCCACGGACCGACCAGTAGTCCGGAACATTTGGCCCAGTTGATCCTGGCGGAAGACACTGCCGAGTACGCAGCCTGGCACTCGTGCATCCTCTCCAGGTCAGCTGGGTCAGTGAAAGTGAAGAGCATGTCATCAGTGTAAGCCGAGAGGACTAGCCCCATGCCCGCGCCACGCAGAACCAGCTCTGACAACCTCCTCCACAAGAGGCACAGGAAAGGCTCCACACGCAGGGAATACAGCTGGCCGGACAGGGGGCAGCCTTGACATAATCCTCTCCCAAAGTGAAGGGATGCCGTCAGGGACCCGCTAACTTTAACCAGACACTCTGCGGCAGTGTACAAAATTCGGATCCGGGCGACGAACTGTGTCCCGAACCAGAATGCCTGAGCCTGTCGAACATCTTCTCCTGATCAAGAGACAGGAAGGCGCTCGGGCAGACCAGCCTGTCAACAGAAATGGATCAGGTCCCGGACCAGGTGGATGTTGTCATGTATCCTCTGGCCCACGCCTGTGTAGAACTGCTCTGGGTGAATCATGTGGACCAGCACAGAAGCCAGACGAGAAGCCAACACCCTGGCGAAAATTCTGTAATCCGTGCCGAGAAGGGAGACTAGACGCCAGTTCTTCAAAGAACGCAGGTCCCCCTTCTTTGGCAACAGGACGATGACCACCTTGCAACAACAAAGGGGCAGCTATCCAGCAGTAAGACACTCCCCCAGGATCTGTGCGTGGTCACTCCCCAGGATGTCCCAGAATGCCTGAAGAACTCCACAGTCAGCCCATCCAGCCCCGGGGACTTGTCCCTCGAGAGCCGGCCGAGGGCACCGGTCAGCTCCTCTAAAGTGACGGGAGCGTCAAGTCTTCTGGCATCCTCCAGGCTGAGCTGCGGCAGGTCCTTCCACAGAACTCTACGAGCATCCTCACTGGACGGATCCGGAGAGAACAGAGCTGTGTAATAGGAACGAATTTGGGCCTGATACCCTCCAGATCCGAGACGAGGGACCTGTCGTTGACCAGCAGCAAAAGGAGGTGAGATGAGCGGAGATTTCTTCGTAGAAGCCAATTTGCCTCGGTCCAACTGTGGGAGCGTAGACATTCACAAAGTGAAGCTTCCCACTCCCCAGGCAAGCCGTCAGGTGAAGCAAACAGCCTGGCACATGCTCCCTGATCCCCAAGATCTCCGGCTGAAAATGCGGGGCCAACAAGTTAGCCACCCCACCAGATCTGCGGGTGAGGTAACTCATGTAGATCCCCCCCCCCCCCCTTGTCACTCCAGGAGCCAAGTGGCTTCATCTCCCGGGGTGGTGTGGGTTCCTGTCCCAAAGAACTGAGAAGGTCTGGAATCTGCACTGTGACTCCCTGCTGCCGTTGATGTTGAGGCTGGCGAAAGTCATCTTCATGTCAGCAGTATTGTGCATCTACCACCAATACAATTCAAACTACACACCTTTACTGGGAGGACATGGCAGGGGCACAAAAGTCCCTCATCCAGGTGTGCACCAAGGAGGTTTCTGATGCTCTTTCGCTCGTTGGTGTCCAGCCCTGATGCTTGGCAAACAGCCTGAGCCGACCAATAAACCAGCTTGAAGGAGCTCCAGCAGGCAAGTGCCAGTGGGCTCTAGCCCGGCAACTTCAAGTTTCCTCAACAAATTCCCAAAGTTCCCTGGGGGGGATGAAGGGGAGCTTGGTGGGGGGCACCTGCGAGTCAAAAACTTTGCTAGTGGTAGACTCCGTGTCACCCCCAATGCCTAACAATGAACCCGAACCCACTGCAGTTTCCGGGGGTTCAGGCAGATTAGGCCGCGCTGTGGGACAGGCGGGAGACGATGTGGGCTCATCCATTGGGGAGGGACTGCACTGCCAGTGTGCCACTGGAAAGTCCCTCCCCTCCTGTGGGCAGGACTTCTTGTGTGTCACCAAAAGACATGACCCACTATCACTAGTTTCCATACATAGAGACAAAGAAGGACACCACTTTGACTGGGATAACACATCCATCCTCAGACAGGCAAAACAAAGACACACATGAGAATTCTTCGAGGCATGGCATTCTAACCAGAACTCCATCTATAAACACATTGACTTAGATCCCACTTACCTTCCGTTGAAACAAAGAACTAGAAATGGCATCACCCACCCTAAGAAAACAACACTATAAATAGAGAGGTGGGACATACCATCAGTACTTCACTGGAGACTCTCACTGATGATGTTACCTAGTCATGGTGACAAAACATCTGAAAATAAACCCTTCAGTTCAGCAAGCCAACTTACACTCTTGTCATTAACCTCTGCTACAAATCTTCTCGAAAATTGCGAACTCTTAACTGCTCTCTGGGCAATTAGAGCAAATAAATGCTTGCTATTTCCTGTGAATGAATTAATAAAGGTGTGTTAAGTGAGCATGAAGTGTCAGATTGACATTGATGCTTTGTGCAACATATGAACTTTTTAAACTTGCGTGAAGTGGTTTCAAGATGATGGCCTCAAAATGAAGCCATCAAAAATAAAGTTGAGTTTATTGGAGTGGAATAATATTCTTACAAATAGAATAAATTAAGCTGAGAACTCATTCTCAATGCAATGGAAAGAAAGGAGACCTACTCTTCTAGATAGTGGGCACGAAATCCATCCAACTCAGCTAAAGCCTGAAATGGTAGCCTTGCAATTGCCAAAGAAGATTCACAATATTCTATAATCCACTAAGCCATTGGATATGTTACAATTGGCCAGACTAAATTGCCCGTAGTGTTAGGTGCATCATTCAGAGGGAAATGGGTCTGGGTGGGTTTCTCTTCAGAAGGTTGGAGTGGACTGGTTGGGCCAAAGGGCCTGTTTCCACACTGTAGGGTACCTAATCTAATCTAATCTAAAAATCCCAAATGATGGCAAAGATGTTTTTACAAAACTTGAATGGCTTCCCTATAAATAGCAACTTATAGTAAATAAGATTGTGATGCCAATTCAACATCTGCAGAACAACCAGAAAGACAAAATAGAGAAATTGGAAAAAAGGGAGCAATTAAGAAAGTGGCATCTCTGACAGACTGGAATTACAGATTAGTAGCAGTTAAAAATCTGGAAGTATGAGAAAATGCAGAGAACCAAAGGATTGCAGTAAAGCTTCGAAGATATCTCACTATTCCGAATGGACCATTGACAAAAATTTGCTGTAACATGCCTAGGTAAAAGTCTTTACTAAGCAACATTCCAGAGATAGTTAATTGCAAATGAAGCTGGATGAAAGCAATAGAGTCATACAGCATAGGCACAGACCCTTAGATCCAACCATGGATGGAAATGTGTTGCTGGAGAAGCGCAGCAGGTCAGGCAGCATCTAGGGAACAGGAGAATCGACGTTTCGGGCATTAGCCCTTCTTCAGGGCTTCTCCTGTTCCCTAGATGCTGCCTGACCTGCTGCGCTTCTCCAGCAACACATTTCCATCTCTGATCTCCAGCATCTGCAGACCTCATTTTCTCTTCTTAGATCCAACCAGTCCATGCTGACCAAAACCCTAAACTAAACTTATCCTATCTGCCAGCACTTGGGCCATATCATTCCAAACATTTCCTATTCATGTCCTTATTTAAATGTCTTTTAAACATTCTAACTGTAGCTGCATCCACTATTTCCTTGAAAGTTCATTCCACACATAATGTGTGTGAAACAATTTCCCAAAAAGTAAGCTATAATTAGTTTTTTAAATCTTCTTTAAATCTTTCTCCTCTCACCTTAAAAATGGTAACAAGGTTTGAAATCCTCTACCCTAGGGAAAAGACACCTGCCATTCTCCTTATCTATACCTCTCATGATTTTATAAACCTCTGTAATGTCACCTCTCAATTCCTCCACTCCAGTGAAAAAAATCCTAGCCTATCCAACCTCTCCTTATAACTCAAACCCTCCGTTCCCAGCAACAACCTGGTAAATCTATTCTGAATCCTCTCTAATTTACTGATATTCTTCTTATAAGTGGGTCACTAGAACTGGACACATTATTCTAGAAGAGGCCTCACCAATGTCCTGTATAACCTCAACATAACGTCTCAACTCTTATATTCAAAGGCCTGAGCTGTGAAGGCAAGCTAAATGCCTTCTTAACCACCTTACCTATATGTGATGCAAACTTCAAAGAATTATGTACCTGAACCCTTAGGTCGTTCTGTTCTTCAATACTCCCCAAGTCCCGACTTTTAATTGTATAAGTCTTGTCTTTTTTTTTAGATTACTTACAGTGTGGAAACAGGCCCTTCGGCCCACTAAGTCCACACCAACCCTCTGAAGAGCAACCCACCTAGACCCATTCCCTGAAACCTAACACTATGGGCAATTTACCTAACCTGCACATCTTTTGGACTGTGGGAGGAAACCGGAGCATCTGGAGGAAACCCACGCAGACACGGGGAGAAGGTGCAACTCCACACAGACAGTCGCCCAAGGTGGGAATTGAACAGGCGTCCTTTCCCTAGGGTAGAGGATTTCAAACCTTGTTACCATTTTTAAGGTGAGAGGAGAAAGATTTAAAGAAGATTTAAAAAACTAATTATAGCTTACTTTTTGGGAAATTGTTTCACACACATTATGTGTGGAATGAACTTTCAAGGAAATAGTGGATGCAGCTAAAGTTAGAATGTTTAAAAGACATTTAAATAAGGACATGAATAGGAAATGTTTGGAAGGATATGGCCCAAGTGCTGGCAGATAGGATAAGTTTAGTTTAGGGTTTTGGTCAGCATGGACTGGTTGGATCTAAGGGTCTGTGCCTATGCTGTATGACTCTATTGCTTTCATCCAGCTTCATTTGCAATTAACTATCTCTGGAATGTTGCTGTGTGGCGCTGTGAGGCAGCAGTGCTAACCACTGAGACATCGTGCTGCCCAAACATGATATCTCACATTTATCCAAATTAAACTGCATTTGCCACTCTTCAGTCCATTGACTCAATTGATCAAGATCTCTTTATAATCTTAGATAACTTTCTTCACTGTCTGCTATACAATCTTGCTGCCTTCCGCAAACTTACTAACCATGCATTCTATACTCTCATGTAATCATTTATATAAATGACAAACAAAAGTGAGCCCAGCAGTGATGTCTGTGGAACACTGCTGGTTACAGGTCTCCAGTCTGAAAAACAACCATTTTCATGACTAAACTAATTGATTTGGTTTTAAGCCAAATGGATTTTGTTTTTATCAATAGGTGAAGATGTAAACACAACACAGTAAGTAATTTCGAACAACATTGAGTCAAAGAACTTTATCACAATAATATGATATTTGGACTCTAAAAATAATTTGCCTATACTCATTCAGATTTGTTTGTTATCTTCTGAGATTTAAAGTTTTTGTAAATCCATTGGAGTTGAATTTCCTATAACTCTGTCTTTAAGAAGACAGGATATAACTATTTTTGACATGTAAATTAATGATCTGATATGAATGAAATTGATTTGTTATTTTATTTTGGGCAATCAAAGGAATGATAATTATCTAAATTTAAGAAGGCTACATTGAAATTTTACTTATAATGAAAAGTTTCATGATAAATAATCTAGATAGTTTATAAATTCTGATTATTGAAGGAAAACAAATGGAACATATTGTTAAGCAACAATATTATTGCTTGAAGCTAGGACAATTTATACAGCAGCAATATATGGAAACAGAATTAATATGATTTGGCAAGTTACCCAGTAAATTGTTATTTAAGATCAAAAGGAAGCAAGTATCCAGTTTATTTTAATTAGGTGGGTTTTTCTGCTAATGGCTTGGGAATTGACACAGATTCTCTTCTGGACAAGGAACGCTTTGTGCAAGGTGATTTGCCATGAAGTTATAATTTTTTTTTTATTATTGCTGATCATTTGGGATTATGGAACGTAGATCAAAATTTTAGGGATATGCAGATCCCTAGGAATTTAGGAACTCGTGGATTTGCAAATAGAGATAAAGAGATTAAACGATGAAATAATGAAAGAGTAAGCTTTTGTCCTTTGGGAAACTAGGAGTTCGAAATTTTCATGTGTAAATGATTTAAGTAATCCTTAACAGTTAAACATTCCTTTATAGTATGAATGTGCAAAGGTGGGGTAAGAATTAGTTGAGTTATAAAGAAAACTAGCTTTTATTTTAAACTAATTTTGATCCAAAAACCTGCGATGCAATGATTATTTCATTTAGACTCACAGAGTCATAGAGATGTACTCCACAGATTCTTCAGTCCAATTCATCCATCCCAACCAGATATCCTAAGTTAATCAAGTCTCATTTGTCAGCAATTGGCCCATATCCCTCTAAACCCTTCAAGATGCTTTTAAATATTGTAATTGTAACAGCCTCCACCACTTCCTCTGGCAGCACATTCCATGCACACACCACTCTCTGCATGAAAAAGTTTTCCCTTAGGTCTCTTAAATCTTTCCTCCTTACACTAAACCTATGACCTCTAGTTCTAGACTCACCCACCCCAGAAAAAAGACCTTGTCTATTTACCCTGTCCATGCCCCTCATGATTTTATAAACCTCTATAAGTTCACCCTTTAACCTCTGACGCTCCAGGGAAAACAGCCACAGCCTATTCAGCACTCCCTATTGCTCAAAGCCTCCAACATTGGCAACATGCTTGTAAATCCTTTCTGAACCCTTTCAAGTTTCACAACATTCTTCCTAAAAGAGGGATTCCAGCATTGCATGAAATATTCCAAAAGTGGCCTAACGAATGTCCTGTACAATCGCAACACGACCTCCCAACTTCTGTACTCAAGCTTTGACCAATAAAGGAAAGCATACTAAATGTCTTCTTCACCATCCTACTTACCTGCAACTCCACTTTCAAGCAATTATGAATCTGAACTCCGAGGTCTCTTTGTTCAGCAACACTCCCCATGACATAACCATTAAGTGTATAAGCCCTGCCCTGAATTGCCTTCCAAAATGCAGTACCTCACATTTATCTAAATTAAACTCCATCTGCCACTCCTTGGCCCATTGACTCATCTGATCAAGATCCTGTTGTACTCTGAGGTAATCTTCATTGTCACTACAACTACTTGCTCACCACTGATGTCAGTTTCACCAGTTTATAGTTTCCTGGCTTTTTCTTACTACCTTTCTTAAATAGTGGCACCACATTAGTCACCCCAGTCTTCCAGCACCTCACTTGTGATTATTGATGATACATATATGTCAGCAAGGGGCCCAGCAATCACTTCACTAACTTCCCATAGGATTCTGGTGTACACCTGATCAGGTCCTGCGGATTTATTCACCTTTATATATTTTAAGACATGCAGCATCTCCTCCTCTGTAATATGGACATTTTTCAAGATGTCACCATTTATTTCCCAAATCCTATATCTTCCTTGTCCTTCTCCACAGTGAACACTGATGCCAAATACTCATTTAGTATCTCTTCATCTCTTGCAGTTCTACACATAGGCCGCCTTATTGATCTTTGAGGGGCCCTATTTTCTCCCTTGTCACCCTTTAGTCCTTAATATATTTATAAAATCCCTTTAGATTCTTCTTAACCTATTTGCCAAAGCTATCTCATGTCCCCTTTTTTGCCCTGACGATTTCCCTCTTAAGTATACTCCTACTACTTTTATGCTCTTCTAAGTATTCACTCAATCTCTGCTTCTATATCTGACATATGCTGCCTTCTTTTTCTTGACTAAAGCCTCAATTTCTCTAGTCATTCAGCATTCCCTACACCTGCCAGCCTTGCCTTTCACCCTAACAGGAATATCTGTCTCTGAACTCTTGTTATTTTGTTTTTGAAAACTCCCCATTTCCCAGCCATTCTTGCCTAGTACTGTCAAAATTGGCCTTCCTTGAATTTAGAATTTTACCTTTTAGACCTGGTCTATCCTTTTCCATCACTATTTCAAAATTAATAGAATTATGTCATTGCTCCCAAAGTGCTCCCCAACTGACACCTTAGTCACCTGTCCTCCCTTATTTCCCAAGAGTACGTTAAGATTTGCACCTTCTGTCGTAGGTACATCCACATACTGAATCAGAAAATGTTCCTGTACACACTTAACAAATTCCTCTGCATGTAAACCCTTAACACTATGACAGTCCCAGTCTATGTTTGGAAAGTGAAGATCTTCTACCATAACCACTCTATTATTCTTACAGATAACTGAGATCTTACAAACTTGTTTCTCAATTTCCAGCTGACTGTTGAGGGGGTCTATAGTACAATCACACTAAAGTGACTTTTTTTTTCGTAATTAAGAGCGTATGTTAAGGTCTGGAGTAGGTGAAATGTTTGATCCTTGAAATAAATAAATTTTACAGTAGATAGTAATGTTTCTTCAATGCTTATAAATCAGCTAGTATAATAACTAGTAGGTTGTGCAAATTTCTTTGGAAAGGGTAAGTGAAGATAAATCATAATGGAAAACACATAATTATAAATTGAAGTTGAATATCGAGCTCTGATGAACAGTCACCTAGACTCAAAATGTTAGCTTGCTCTTTCTCCATGGTTGCTGCCTGACCTGCTGCGATTTCTAGCATTTTTGTTATCAACTGATTTGAATGTGATGTGTATTTGGTGGAATTGATGCAAGTTTAGTGAGGGTCAGGCAAGTGTGGATTAAAGCATTTATTCTTTTCTTTTAGTGATATTGGTGAGGCCACATTTATAATATTGTGCACAATTCTAGTTGCCCTTCTACGGGAAGGTAATTTTTCATAGGGTGGCGGAATCCAAAACTAGGGGGCATTGGTTTAAGGTGGGAGAGGAAAGAATTTAAAAAGGAGCTGAGGGGTAACTTTTTCATGCAGAAGGTGCTATGTATATGGAATGAACTGCCAGAGAAAATGGTGGAGGTGGGTATAATTGCAACATTTAAAAGGCATCTGGATGGGGACGTGAATAGGAAGGGTTTAGAGTGAGCTAAAAGAACTGCAAATGCTGTAAATCAGAAACCAAAGCAGAAATTGCTGGATAAGCTCAGCAGATGTGGGCAGAAATTAGAGTTAATGGTTTGGGTCAAGTGACCCTTCCTCAGAACTAATGGTAGCTAGGAAAGTATTAGTTTATGTGCAGAAGATAGGGTGGGGGGAGGGGGGTATGAAGTGAATGATAGAGCCCAAAGAGAGAGAGAAAAATATTGGATAGACAAAGGAATCGATAATGATCTGGATATGAGGGTTAATAGGTAATAATGTGGACTGTTAATGGCTAACAATGAGTTGTGTGTAATAGCAGACTATGTGATATCAAGGCTTGGTGTTTGAGGGTTGGGTTAAGGACATGGGAAAGCACAAGCCCTCATGGTATTTAACTCAACATTGAGTCCAGAAGGCTGCAGAGTCCCTCAGTGGAAAATGAGGTGCTGTTCTTCCAGTTTGCACTGAGCTTTACTGGAGAACTGCAGCAAATCTCTGAGACAGAGATGTTGGACAGGGAACATGATGGTGTGTTGAAGTGGCAGGTAACTGGAAGTTCAAGGTCTTTTTTGTGTACAGAGTGTTCTGCAAAGTGGTCACCCAGTCTACATTTCATTTCCCCAATGTAGTGGAGATGACATTGTGAGCACTGAATCAAGTAGACTAGATTGTGTGAATTGCAGGTAAATCACTGTTTTACCAGGAAGGTGCATGTGGGCCCTTGAATACTGAGGAGGGAGGAAGTAAATGGACAGGTGTTACACCTTTTGCTGTTGCAGAGAAAGGTATCATGAGGTTGTGGGGGTTGTAGTATTACGAGTGAAGAAACAGTGGCCCAGAACGTTCCCGACTTCAACAAGGGAGCCTCTGAAATGTCCATCTTCTTCCTCAATCGTGGATTCCCCAGCAATGTTGTTGAGAGGGTCCACAGCAGGGTCCGATCCATCTCTTGCACTCGGCACTCATCCCCTCTATTCTCTCAAACAACAGTGATAGGGTCCCCTTTGTCCTTACTTACCATCCCACCAGCATCCATATCCAGAGGATCACTGCCATGTGAAAGAGATATAACAATTTTTTGGATTCATGAACTACCTGGTGAAGTTCTTATCTTAATGTTAAGTGACAATGGATCACAATCCAATTCAGAACATTTTTTTCAAACCACTATATGCTCCAAAGAATGTAACTTTATTTATAGTGGTATTATTTGGAAGTAATGCACAAGCAGGGAATTGGATGTAATTTGCAGACATGTTGACAAGAGTTGTGAAGAAAGTTGAGGATTCTAAGACACAATGTGAAATCTCTCCAATTCAATGATAAATAACAGCTTGAAGTCTTTGGAAGTCATCAACCCAGCAGAAGCATTTAATTTTAAAACAATCCTTTTGCTCCAATAAAACATCACCATGAGCACGACACTCCTCAGAAAATATCATCCCAGTAGTGAGTCAATTCAAATGAAAAGCCAATGTCAACTCATATGCATGCCATTATTAGACCTGAATGCTTTAGCAATTATGGATGAAGTGTAAGTATAATGATTAATGAAAGCGGGACTGGCTCAAATTAATAAACAGATTTTTGTTTGTACTTATTTTCACAATTGATAATTTTATATTTTAACTTCAGTTCTAAAGAAAAGTCATGCAGACTCAATGTTAACTCTTTTTACCCCTCAATACATGTTGCCAGATTGCTGAGTTTCTCCAGAGTTAGTTGTATTTGTTTCAGATTTCTAGCATTCACAGTATTTTGCTTTTATTTGAGTACCTGGCTGCATGTGGGTCCACATGTTTAGGTTTTGTACCTGTGAAGGCTTGATCATCTTGCACAGCTTAATAAATGTTAGACTCACTGCTGTGAGCCATTCTTGCTGTATTGCTTAATGCCATATACTTTGCTCTGTCAATGGACTGAATCTTGATGTAGGCCATTTCATGTCACCTCGTCACATGTGCGAAAGCGAACTGTGAACTTGAATGCTGAGTGATGGAGTGGAAGGTAGGGGAGGTGGCAGTAGGACCTCATAAAGATGAAGTGATTATGAAAGAGTTTCATGATTGCTAGAAATGGTATGTACAGAACAACCTGAGGCTCCCATTCATGTAATTATTTCTTCTTGTCTCAGGTGCAAGGTGTTCCTCATCCTGTGCTACCTTCTTGGCAGCCTGTTCCACCTCCTACCTGTTGAAAGTTGATTAATGCAAAACTCATGATTCAATGCTTCCTCCCTCTGCAGTCCTAAACTGTGAAGAGCACATCAGATTATCAAAATATGTGAGAACCTCACATATTTTGATAATGGCACTCTTTTGAGCCCCACTAAACTATCTAGACAATGGAATCTCATCTTCAGCAGTTCAATAGCCTGCTTGATAGTCATCATAGTGAATCTGTCTCGGACATTACACTTCTTATCTTGAAATATGAGGTTTCCTCTTCAATTGAAAACCCGTGGTGGCAGTACAAATCCAACTTTTGTGCGGCCTACATGACTGGAACATTTTTGGCACCTGGGACAGGGTATTCGCATAATCAGGTACCAGGCACACATGCTTTCAATGGTTGTAGACTTTGATGAATTGGTAATTATTTCTACAGATAAAAGCCCTCACTACTTATCCCATTCTCAGTTGGGCAATACAACTTGAGTTCTCATAGTTGACACACAGCAGGCTGGATAATTCTTTCTTTATCCTTACACTTGAATCTAAAATACGTTAAGGACAAAAGGGTAATTAGGGAGAGAATAGGGCCCCTCAAAGGTCAACAAGGGAGCCTATATGTGAAACCGTAGGAGGTGGGGGAGATACTGAATGAGTATTTTGCATCAGTGTTTACTGTGATGAAGGACATGGAAGTTATAGAATGTGGGGAAATAGATGGTGACATCTTGAAAAAATGTCCAAATTACAGAGGAGGAGGTGCTGGATATCTTAAAATACATAAAGGTGGGTGAATCCCCAAGACTTGATCAGGTGTACCCTAGAATTCTGTGGGAAGCTACGGATGTGATTGCTGGGCCCTTTGCTGATAATATCATCGATAGCCACAGGTGAGATGCCAGAAGACTGGAAGTTGGCTAACATGGTGCCACTATTTAAGATTGGCAATAAGGAAAAGCCAGGGGACTACAGACCAGGGAGACTGACCTTGGTGATGAGCAAAGTTTTGGAGGGAATCCTAGCGGACAGGATTTATATCTATTTGGAAAGGCAAGGACTGATCAGGGATAGTCAACATGGCTTTGTGCATGGAAAATCATGTCTCATTAACTTGATTGAGATTTTTGAAGAAGTAATGAAGACGATCGATGAGGGCAGAGTAGTGGACGTGATCTATATTGACTTCAGTAAGACATTTGATAAGTTTCCTCAAGGTTCACAAGAAGGTTCTGATTAGTTAGCAAAGATAGATCACATGGAATGTAGGGTGAACTGACTCAAAGGTAGAAGCCAGAGGGTAATGGTGGAGGGTTGCTTTTCAGACTGGAGATCTGTGACCAGGCCACAAGGATTGGTGCTGGGCCCACTGCTTTTCATCATTTATATAAATGATTTGGACATGATTTTCATCATTTGACATGAAGGTACAGTTAGTAAGTTTGCAGATGACACCAACATTGGAGGTGTGGTGGACTGCAAAGAAGGTTAGATGAAGGGCTTTTGCCCGAAACGTCGATTTTGCCTGTCCTCGGATGCTGCCTGAATTGCTGTGCTCTTCCAGCACCACTGATCCAGAATCTGGTTTCCAGCATCTGCAGTCATTGTTTTTACCTCTGCAAAGAAGGTTACCTCAGAGTACAGCAGGATCTTTGATTGGATAGACCAAAAGATTGAGGAGTGGCAGATGGAGTCTAATTTAGATAAATGTGAGTTGCTGCATTTTGGAAAGGCAATTAGGGCAGGACTTTCTCACATAATTGTAAGGTCCTGGGGAATGTTGCTGAACAAAGAGACCTTGGAGTGCAGGTTCATCGCTCCTTGAAAGTGGAGTCGCAAGTAAATAGGATAGTGAGGAAGGCATTGATATGCTTTCCTTTATTGGTCAGTGCATTGAGTATAGGAGTTGGGAGGTCATGTTGTGGTTGTATGAGATATTGATTCGGCCACTTTTGGAATATTGTGTGCAATTCTGGTCTCCCTCCTCTAGCAAAGATGTTGTGAAACTTGAAAAGGTTAGAAAAGATTTACAAACAAATTACCAACATTGGAGGGTTTGAGCTATAGGGTGAGGTTTAAGAGGCTGTGGCTGTTTTTCTTGGAGCATTAGAGGCTTGGGGGGTGACCTTATAGAAGTTTATAAAATCATGAGGGGCATGGATAGGGTAAATAGACAAGGAATGGAGGAATCCAGAACTAGAGGGCATAGGTTTAGTGTGAGAGGGGAAATCTTTAAAGGGATTGAAGGGGCAACTTTTTCATACAAAGGGTGTTGTGTCTATGGAATGAGCTGCCAGAGGAGGTGGTGAAGGCTGGTACAATTACAATATTTAAAAGGCATTTGAATGGAGATATGATTGGAAGGGTTTAGAAGGATATAGGCCAAATGGGAGTAGATTAGTTTAGAATATCTGGTCAGCACGGACGTGTTGGACCGAAGGGTCTGTTTCCGTTCTGTACATCTCTATAACTCTATGACTCGAAAAGCTTGAGATGTAATATATATGGCAATGAACTTTGTTTGTCATTGTTTTAAACATTAATCAATAATTTTGTACAGTTCAGTGTACTTTAGGGTTGCATAGAAAGCAAATATTCAGAGAACTTAATGGTAATTGTGAGTATTATTTGAAATCAGATCTGTTCACGCCTTGTTTTGAAGATCATCAGAACTCCTACTAGATGAAACTTTGTATCTATTTATATTTCATTTTATTTCCAAAGTCTGTAATTAACTTAGCTGTATGTCTTATTGATCATTAAACAAAAAACTGGGCAATTATAGGGGTTTTGTCTTCTATTAAATTGTGCTATCTTTTTGTACCTTTGGTATATCTGAATTATATTCTTGGTTGACAATCATTAGCCATCTTATAACTCACAATTTCTACAGTAGAAGAAGCCTAAGTTCTTATCTACATTGCAATAATTGCTTTGCACCTTCCCTACTGTAAAAAAATGCCTGTTTTCAAAAGAATACTGGGCTAAACCTTTTTGTTTTAGGAGGGGGTGGCAATGGAAGTTGTAACCTCTGTCCATTTCCATAGAGTGAGGCAGCATGCAAATTTGATGCTTGTTTTGTGATATTCATCCAAGAGAGGATTATGTTGCAAGCTGGCTGAACATTCAGCAGGTGACTCAGTGACCAAACCTCTTTCCTGCTCCTCTTAAAATTCAGTGACATCATTTCACAGGAAGCTGTTGCTCAATGCTATTGCTCCAATTCTGAGAAAGAGAAATGGAAAATGAGATTTGAGAGAAGCCTTTCAAATATGAAAGGAGGATTTAGTCACAGAGGAGTGAAGTGCAGAAGGAGAGGTGTTATTGTTCTGCAGAAGTTCTGAAAACTCTCAAGAATGGATTAAGAGCAGGTTTCCAGTGAATTCAATTCCAGGAATTTGACTCTCAGAACCTGGCAGTGCCACAAACGTTCTAATGATCTCACATGTCTTGTCAAGGTCAGAGAATGCAACACATCTCTATTATTGAGTTATTAGCAAATCTGTATAACTAGGACTCCTGCTTTATATACAAAACCTCCAGCTCACTCTCGCATATACTCTAAAAATTCTTGCTTCATATCCAGGTCCCTCTGCTTTCAGCTTACATACTTTCAGCTGTTCAGCTGTGTCAGGTATATCAATCAAACATCTTGTAACACTATCTCTGATATTCTACTCTCTTTGCAGGACAAGGTGAACCATGAAAGAAGGAAGAAAATCTGAACCAGTTGAGAATGATAAAAACTATATCTTTTGAACCCTTCAAAGGGTTAGTTCTCTGCTCTGGTGGAGCTGCAGCTGAGACCATGGCATCCAACTTCAAGGAAACATTAAAGTAGGCTGACACGGAGAGTGGTGGGTGTGTGGAGTGCACTGCCAGCAGTGGTAGTCGAGTCAGATAAATTAGGGACATTAAGCAACTCTTGGGTAGGCAAATGGAAGATAGTATGATGAAGGGTATGTAGGTTAGTTTTATCTTAGAGTAGAATAAAAGGCTGGCACAACATCGAGGGCCAAATGGTCTGTACTGTGCTGTACTGTTCTATGTTCCATGTTCTTTGATGTTTATGCTACCTGCTCCTACTTTCAGCCAATGCTTATCCTGCATGGTCATCATACTTCTGCTAGTGTGGCCATTAATATTTTGTTTTCTTCGCTCATCTCAACATTTCCTGTTCTGATTTCCTCTATTCTGATTACTATGTGATATCTTAAAGATTATTTGATTGAGGGAATTAACTGACATGGTTGGTCTATAGACTAGTGTGGCATTGGGATTGCTGATTTGTGGGTTTGAACAGTATTACCTCGTAAATCAATACGTTAGTGACTCCAATTGTCATTAAGAGGTTTTCATGTTACATAAGTCAGAATTAATTGAATAATTCATGACTAGAAGTCATCCTCTGAAATCTTTAATTAATCACACTGTTTCACATAATTGTCCTATTATCTCAATAATCTCACCGAGCAGGCTGTGCCCGACAAGCAATCTATTCAAATGATCACATTTTGACTGAATGAGATTTCTGCTGTAAATTAAGGGATTAAAACTGTTTGTTATTGGTGTTGGTGTTGTTACCTGGGTCTTATAAGAATTAAATTTCTTCACAAAAACATTTATAAAGTAGTTGTAGAAATTAGGTTTGATTTCCTTTTTATCAGAAACCCAGTGAATAAATGTTACCAATATGTGCCAATTGCAACTTCAAGTTTAATTTCCTAAAATTTGCTAAGGGTTATTAATCATATCTGATAAAAGTTAAAGTCACTAAAGTGCTAGAGGGCTATAGGGCTGCTCTCAGAGAGTCAACAAGTGGTGAGTTTCACCTGAGAATCCTCATGCCTCAGACATGGGGTGAGGTTCAATTGGTAGACCATGAGATGGAGGAGCAGAATTAGGCTATTTGGCCAATCAAATCTCTCTGCCATTCAATCATGGCTGGTATGTTTCTCAAGCCCATTCTCCTGCCTTCTCCCTAAAACCTTTGATTTCCTTGCTAATCAAGAACCTGTCTATCTCTAAAATACACTCAGTGGCATTATGAAGGTAGGATCTTCATGGTAACCTCAGCTAATTTGGGAACTGAACCTAGACTGTTGATATCACTGCATCGCAAACCACTTATGTAGCGAAATGACTTCTGATTAATAAATAAGTATATTATAAAGGATTGAAAATTTATGTTTTCAGTTTTCTTGGATTTTTTGATGTAGTTGCATGAGATGTTTCGTTGCTAGGAAACAGAGAGGGGACGTGTTTAATTCTGTGATTAAACCTATGCAAAAATAAATTAAGTGTCCAGTTTCATCCTTCATGAGCTGGCTTGTAATTGGATTTGCAACCTCCTACATATTCAAATCTCCCAACTACACTGACACAAATCATAATTTAGACTTCTCTTCCTCAAATCCCAGTTGTAGAGGACCACGTATTGTTTTCTTTTTCAACTATAAGCTGGGTTGGAAGTTGGACTCTGCTATTTTTACCAGGAGTGTTTTGGGAAAGATAAGTCAAATGCTATACAATGTCTTATACGCTAACAATGTGGCTTCTGGAGCAGTAGATTGATACATTATTGAATTTGAGTGACACAAGGAGTTTTAGAGTTAGGCTGATCTGATTTTAATCTCAACTCTACATTCCTGCGTTTCCCCAATAATCTTTCATCCCCTTCATAACTTAGAATCTATCTATCTTTCCTTTAAAACAGTTAAAGATTCTGCATCCAGTGCCTTTTGATAATCATATTTCTAAAGAAACACAAGTCTCTGAGGGAAAAACAATTCTTTTCTTCTCTCTGTTTTAAATGGGTACTCTCTTAAGTTTTAAATAATGATCCTTAGTTTTAGGTTCTCCCATAAGAGGAAATATGCTTCCAACATACAACCAGTCAAATCCACTCAGGAGCTTTATGTTTCAATTAAGTCACTTATGGCTCTTCTAAATTCCAAAGAATACACATTACACGTATTAGCCTAATAAACCTCTTAAAAGCTTCCAACACATTTGCATTCTTCCAAATATACAGTGATCAATACTATAAATGGAAATTGAGATGTAGTCTAACCAATAGCCTGTCTAACTGTTGTTATTTGTATTGAAACACACAAATTTGTACAATTTGTGATTGTATGTGTGTACTTGGGGTTTTTAAGGAATAAAGTTACATAATAGTAGATTTAGTAATCCTTCCTTTCTCTGCCATTTGTTGGAACTATAATAAATACTTATTTTCTGATGTTGGCAAAACCTGGTGAGAATTGTTTTGTCTTGAATAGGGTAGGCAATTGCCCATGGTTTTGTTGCTGGACTGTTAATCCAGTGACCCAGATAACATTCTGGGGATCCGGGTTTGAATCCCAAAACGGAAGATGGTGGAATTTGAATTCAATGAGAATCTCGAGAATCTAATGATGACCATGAATCTATTGTCAATTTTTGGAAAAATCCATCTGAATCACTAATGTTCTTTAGGGAAGGAAACTGTCATCCTTTCCTGATCTGCCTACGTGTGACTCTATACCCATAGCAATGTGACCCCCTGGGCAATTAGGAATGGACAATAAATGCGGGTCTAGCTAGCGATACCCAAATCCCATGAATAAATGAAAAAAAAAGTTGATATGATGCAAGTGCTTGATGTATATGTAGTAATGCAATTTATTTTAGAATTTGGATTTTTTAACAAGTGTCAAGTGACTTTTGCTTTTTGTGTATATGAGTAATAAATGATTAACTTGTAAGTATTTCTAGAGCTATGATATTTAAAGCCATATGAGAGAGGGTCCCTGGTCTGATATTGGGGATGTATTTACACTAGGAAAGTTTCAGAAGCAGAAAGAGTACATATTAAAGCATTAGCTTGTTTTCAGTTTAGAAAGATCAGATTTTTTTTACTCAGTAGCGTGGGGAGTGCTGGAGAGAAGAATGCAGGTAGAGATACTATAACTTGGAAAGTTTTTATTTTCAGTTTTCAAAGATCCATGTGGAATTTAGATGTATAAACATATTTTCCTGAAGAAAGAATATGGCCTAGAACTGTTAGTAATAGATTACCTCTGTATAAAGTTAGTAGTATGAATGTTGCAAACCAGAAGCTTGTTTAGAACTTGGAAAGGTTTATTTGAAGCTGAGAAAATCGAAGTTCAATTGTATGATTAATCAAACAAGAGACTACCAAGATCTGAAGGTGAGAAATTCAAAGGAATAGTTCAGTCAAACTTATTGATGTGATAGAGAAGGAATTCTCTTTGGTGTTTGAGTATTGGAAATTGATGGTGTTGGACAGATGAGATTATATATTTGAATGTATTTTGAAATCTTTCAAATTATACTATATGTAAATAACTTGGTTTATTCTATTTTCTATTTTCTTTTGCATAACAAAATGTTGGTTTATTGTTCAAACCAAATCTGAAACATTGTTGTGGTAAAGTCGAAGGTATCTTTGTTTTTTAAAAATAAATCTATCAAGCCATATTATTCTAGAATCTGATTTGTCCATAATAACATCAGCTGGGACCATATCAGGTAATGTGGTCACCTTGGTGGTTTAATTGAGGTTTTACATATTTGTGATTTAGAGCTGTGGGGCTTGATGCTTAGTATATTCTTCCCAATTCAACCATGATACAAAACCAGAGTCCTCTTCGTTGCAATTGTCTGAAATCCCTTCTTTAAATCTTGTCTCTTGTCTTTCAACTCAGATTGGATCTTTCTATGCCCTTTGAGTCCAATCCTTGGCTTTCTTGATGAATCCCAAGCTCCTGACACTCACTGAGTGCTAATCTCATGATTTATCCCATGATTCCTCATTCCTGACTTCCTCTCTGTTGGAATCTAAATATCTTGACTCCCCACTAAGATCCTCTCTTCCACTTTCTCTCATTTAATTGCACAACTGACAACTCTCCCAACAGTCTGCAGATCCCCCTATCATCCAACTAGAGGGGTTTGTTGTTTCAAGCTTTTATATTCTGAGAAAGATCCCTTAATTAAGAAAGGAAACTGAACTTCCCCATTTCTAGAAAACTAAGCTTGAAGCAGAGATTGGAAATTTCTGGGGAAACTGAAACTGACTGAGAATTTACAAAAGAACATGAGCTCAGATGGTGATCCCAATAGTACTGTACAGGCAGGCGAAAGAAGACAGAGGCTAAAAACAGGAAAAGGTACTGTTGCTGCAGCCATAACACTTATTTGAAGATAATATTGGTAGTTCAAAGTTTTTGGTTTGGCTGTGTGCTGCTGTTCTCTGGGGGTCACATTATACATTAGCGCAGGAAGCAAAACTCTTCAAGTGAAGCAAATCATTTTTAGAGAAACACTTTAAGTTTATTTATTATTCTGCAGGATGTGGCCTCAACAGCTGGGTTAGCATTTATTGCTCATCCCTAATTGCTCTTGAGAACCTATTAATTGAACCACTGCTGACCATGTGGTGTAGGTTTGTTCACAGTTGTGCTGGGGAAGGAGTTCCAGGATTTTTACGCAGTGACGGTGAAGAAATGGTGATGCAGTTTCAAGTCCAGATGGTGTGTGGCTTCAAGGGGAATTTGTGGGCTGTGGTGTTCCCTTGACTCTGCTTTCAATGTCCTACTAGGTGGTAAAGATCATGGAAATGGGAAGTGTTGTCCAGAGGACCCTTGGTGATTTGCAGCCATGTGCCTTATAGATGGGACTACTACTGCCACAGTGGTGAAGGGAATGAATGTTGAAAGTTGTTTTTAAGGTGCTATTCAAGTGGGCTTCTTTGTTCTAGATGTGTTTAGCAGCTTGAGTGTTGCTGGAGTAGCATCCAAGAAGGCAAGTGGAGAGTATTCCTGCCTTGGAGATGGTAAATAGATTTGGGTAGGTTTTCTCTTGTTGGACATATAATTTTCTGGTAATTATGTCACATGTATGTTATTTGCCTGATAGTGGCTAATCCTTTTGGTTTTGAAAGGTGCTGCCTAAGGAATTTTTATACATTTCTGCCATGCATCTTGTGGGTGGTACATACTTCTGCTACTGAACATTGATGGTGAGGGCAATGTGAATATGATGCAAGTCAAGCAGCTATTTTGTCCTTGCGTCATGCTTTTTGAGTGTTACTGGAGCTGCACCCAAATAGGCAAATGAGGTATATTTCATCACCCTCAACCTATGCCTTGTTGATAGTGGACAGGCTTTAGGGAGTCAGAAAGTGAGTTACTCAATGTAGAATTCTGAACCTCTGACATGTTCTTGTATTCACCACATTTATGTAGTGAACCCAGTTCAATTTCTTGTCAATGATAACCCATAAGATGTTGATAGTGTGGGAATTCAATGAAGCTATCAAAATGTGATGGTTAGATTTGATTGTTGGAGATGGTCATTATCTGGCATTTGTCTGGTGTGAATTTAACTCGCCATTTGTGAGCCTAAGCCTGGTCTTACCTTTGGACATGGACTGCTTCAGTGTTTCTAGAGTTGTGAATGGTGTTGAACATTGTGCTATGATTAGTGAACATCTCCACTCTTGACCTTATGATGGAAGGAAGGTCACTGATGAAACAGTCAAAGGTGTTTGAGATGCAGAGCTGTCTCAGAGCTGAGATGGCAAACCTCCAAGCAACAAAAACTGTCATCATTCATGCCAGGTATGTCTCCAAACATTCGAGATTTGTCCCTAATTTACATTGACTCCAGGTTTACTAGAGTTCCTTGATGCATCATTCAGTCAAGAACAGCCTTGATGTCAAGAGTAATCATTCTCACATTGCCTCTGGAGGTCAGCTGTCTTATCCATATTTGAACCAACGTTGTAATGGGACATGTTGTGTAGTCTTGGTAGAGTCCAATTGCACATCAATGATGTTGCTAAGCAAATGATGCTTGATAGCACTGTTAACATACCTTCCACAACTTTTCTGTTCATGGCGAGATGGCTTGATTGTATTTTTACTTTAATTGTATACAGACATACCTGGGCAAATTTTCGCATTGTAGCATGGATACCAGTCTTGTAGCTGTACAGGAACAGCTTGGCAAGAGGCACAGCAAGTTGTGAAGAATGTGCCTTCAGTTCCCAGAATGTTGTCAGGGTCCTTTGACTTAGCAGTGTCCAGTGTTGCTGACTGTTTCTGGATTTCACGTGGCATGAATTGAATTGCCGAAGACTGGCATCTGTGATACCCGGCATCTGAATCAGATCTTCACTGTCAGTCATTGTTTAATGTCAACTCCAGTGGTTCTGTTGTGCTTTTCCTAGCTTCCATTTTCTGGATACCCACAGGTATTATCAGCAAAATCTTCAAAACGGCAGGCTTTGTTTACATGGTGACATCTACTATTTCTCTATGTAGGGGCCAATGTCTCAGAAAGGTTTGACTGCTGCAATGTGAAAGTATCCCAGCAGCTCCCTGAGAATGTTGTTTCCACATGCATAATAGCATTTCAGTAGTTACAAACAAGCTGACCTGTGATGGAATGGAGTTCCACTTCAATTGATGATGATTCTAAGATAGTTTATGGTACCCTGATTCTCTCAGGCCTGTATTCGATGTTCTTGGCATGTAGGAAGCTAATTGCAGCAGCAAAAGCAAACAGTTTCTAATTGTGGTTGGACTTTTCAGTTGAGCATTATTCACCTTACCCTGCCATCCAAACATGGCAGCAGTCAGCTGTGAGATGCATGTTGTCAGATTTTATCAATATTACCTGGAAAATGGAAAGAGTCAGAGGCATAATAACAAAACCATTTGACAGGCACTACCTGCTCCACTTGGCAGGAGATTTTCTCAGAGGAGCCTGTGTAAATGTCAGTAACCACCTGATTGGAAACTGAGTGTCCTGAGAGACTGCTGATCAGTCATGTCCAGGAAGTATCTCCCTGCAATAACTGTGTTGGGATATCACTTCACTACATGCACATGTAAGAATAATGCTCATTCGTCTCTTCAGAGGAGTGGGAGGTGGTTGAGGACAGGGCTTCCTATTGTAACTGCTGATGTTGCATCTGCTGCTCCCGCTGCATTGTTCTTCCTGCTACTCCACAACTTGTTTCTCGTCTGATATCCGAGTAATGTTGCACAATTGATTTCCATGTTGATCTCTAGATTGACACTTGAGAAGGGTAGACAAATGAGTGGAATCTCCACAATAGTCTTAAAAGCAATCTCTAAAGCAATGGAAGCACATTCTCTCACGGTGGCTCGGTAGTTTTAGCCTGTTAATTAGATTGCCCCTTAAATTTCAGTGTCCCATTATCTTAGCTTCACAGGTGAGTTGTAGAACATGATGGATACAGAATTAATGTTGGAATTCAATGTTAAAATATACAGGTTTTATGTTAATGCCACATGTTCGCCTGTTCTATAGGGTTTCTTGTATGCTACATATGCGCTTAGGCACAAATTCCTTTCAGATTTTAGACACATTTCCAGTTTTAGTTCTTTTAACCATCTCTCGCTAAAAAGTTCTCCCCCCCGCCCCCAAACCATAACTTTGTGTCAGTCTTCACAATAGATGAGGAGAGTCATATGATTAAAGGCACAACATGACCAAAGTAGCATTGGAGAGAAAAGTTCTAAATTTATTTTTTAAAGTAAAAGAATTAGAGTCGTAATAATGGAATTTATGTGGGAATGTCTTCTTGCATTACTTGAAAAAAATCAATTCATTTAATTAAAGGCAAAATACCAGGTGATGGAAATCTGAAGCAAACACAGAATCCTGGAGAAAGTAAACAAGTCAGGCAGCATCTGTGGACAGAGAAATAGTGTTAATGTTTTGGGTCTGGTATGAGTTTCCTTCAGAATTATGGAGAATAATACAATTGATACTTTTTAGTTCAGGGAGTTAGGAGTTAAGTTAAAATATTGGACCTCAAAGGTAGTAATCTTGGGATTACTTCCAGTGCCACGTGCTTGTCAGAATAGGAATGGCAGGATAGCTAAGAAGAATATGTGGCTTGAGGGATGGCGCAAGAGGGCGGGATTCACATTCCTGGGACATCAGAACAGGTTCTGGGGGAGATAGGACCAATATAAACCAGATGGTCTACACCTCGGCAGGACTGGAAACAATGTCCTGGGAGGGTGCTGTTGGCAAGGGTTTAAACTAATATAGCAGGGCGATGGGAACCAATGCAGAAAGTGGAGAGAAGTTGGAGGGAGATAGAAACAAAAGACAGTGAGGAGAAATGTGAAAGTGGAAAACAGAGAAACCAATTACAAAAATCAAAAAGAGCCATGTTATATAAGAATTTGAAAAGGGCAATAAATGTAAATGAAACAAGCCTGAAGGCTCTGTGTCTTGATGTGAGGAGCATTTGTAATAGGTGGATGAATTAGCTGCGCAGACAGTTATTAATGGATATGATGTAATTGGGATCACAGCAACCAAATGTGAGAAGTCAATATCTAGGGGTTCAATCTTCAGGAAAGAGAGACAGAAAAGAAACAAAAGTGAGGTTAGGTAGTGTGGCTGGTTAAAGAGAAGATTAACACAGTAATAAGGAAAGACATTAGCCTAGACAATAAGGAATCTGTATGGGTAGAGCTGCAGAATACCAAAGGGAAAAGAAAATTAGTGGAAGTTGCGTACAGATGACCAAACAATAGTTGTGAAATTGGGGATGGCATCAAAAAGGAAACTGGAGATGTATGTATTAAGGGTACAGCAGCTATTATGGGTGACTTCAATTCACATAATGACTTGACTAACCAAACTGGTAGCAATGCGATAGAGGAGGATTTCCTGCCACATATGAGGGATAGTTTCCTCAACCAATATGTCGTGGAACAAGCTGGGGAGCAGGCCATCCCATACTGAGTATTGTGTAATGAGAGAGGATGAATTAGCAATCTTGTGGTGCGAGATCCTTTGGGGAAGAGTGACCATACTACAGTAGAATTCTTCATTAGTGACACAGATAAATCTGAGACTAGGGTCATGAATTTAAAGAAAGCTAAATTTGGAGACATATATTGGCTAGGATAAACTGACCAAGGATTCTTAAGGAGTTGATGATGTGTAGATAATGACAGACATTTAAAAAATACATGGATGAACTTCAGCAATTGTACGTCCTTGTCCAGTGTAAGAATAGAACAGGGAGGGTGGCTCAAACCTGGCTAACAAGGGAAATCAGGGATAGCTTAAAGCCAAAGAGGAGGCATCTAAATTGGCCAGACAAAGCAGAAAACCTGAGGGCTGGGAGAAATTTAAAATTCAGCAGAGGAAGACAAAGGGTTTAATTTGGAAGTGAAAAAAATACAATATAAAAATAAGCTCGCACAAAGCATAAATATGATTGCAAAAGCTTCTACCGATTTGTGAAGAGAAAAAAACTGGTACAGACAAATGTAGGTCTCTTACAATAAGAGGAGAAAGTGAGGTCTGCAGATGCTGGAGATCAAAGTTGAAACTTTATTGCTGGAACAGCACAGCAGGTCAGGCAGCATCCAGGGAACAGGAGATTCGACGTTTCGGGCACAGGCCCTTCTTCAGGAATGAGCAGAGAGTGTTCAGCAGGAGAAGATAAAAGGTAGGGAGGAGGGACTTGGAGGAGGGGCGTTGGAAATGTGATAGGTGGAAAGAGGTCAAGGTGAGGGTGATAGGTCGGAGTAGGATGGAGGCGGAGAGGTCAAGAAGAAGACTGCAGGTCAGGAAGGCGGTGCCGGGCTGGAGGGATCCGGCTGAGACAAGGTGGGGGGAGGGGGGATGAAGAAACTGGTGAAGTCCAAGTTCATCCCCTGCGGTTGGAGGGTTCCCAGTCGGATGATAAGACGCTCCTCCACCGACCGTCGGGTTGTTGTGGTTTGGCGGTGGATGAGTCCAATGACCTGCATATCCTCAGTGGAGTGGGAGGGGGAGTTGAAATGCTGTGCTACAGGTTGGTTGGGTTGGTTCGTCCGGGTGGCCCAGAGGTGCTCTCTGAATCGCTCCGCAAGTAGGCGGCCTGTTTCCCCAATATAGAGGAGGCCACACCGGCTGCAGCGGATGCAGTAGATGATGTGGGTGGAGGTGCAGGTGAATCTGTGGCGGATATGGAAGTTTCCTTTGGGGCCTTGGAGAGAAGTGAGGGGGGATGTGTGGGCGCAAGTGTTGCACCTCCTGCGGTTGCAAGGGAAGGTGCCGGGAGTGGAGGTTGGGTCGGTGGGGGGTGTGGATCTGACAAGGGAGTCGCGGAGGGAGTGGTCTCTACGGAAAGCTGATAGGGGAGGGGAGGGAAATATATCCTTGGTGCTGGGGTCTGTTTGGAGGTGGCGGAAGTGACGGCGGATGATGCGCTGTACATGGAGATTGGTGGGGTGGTAGGTGAGGACCAGTGGGGTTCTGTCCTGGTGGCGGTTGGAGGGACGGGGCTCAAGGGCGGAGGAGCGGGAAGTGGAGGAGATGCGGTGGAGGGCACCATCGACCACGTCGGGGGGGAAATTGCGGTCCTTGAAGAAGGAGGCCATCTGTGTTGTACGTATTTTGAACTGGTCCTCCTGGGAGCAGATGCGGCGGAGACGAAGGAATTGGGAGAATGGGATGGCGTTTTTACAGGGGGCAGGATGGGAGGAGGTGTAGTCCAGGTAGCTGTGGGAGTCGGTTGGTTTGTAGTAGATGTCCGTGTTGATTCGGTCGCCTGAGATAGAAACAGAAAGGTCTAGGAAGGGGAGGGAGGAGTCCGAGACTGTCCAGGTGAATTTGAGGTTGGGGTGGAAGGTGTTGGTGAAGTGGATGAACTGTTCAACCTCCTCGTGGGAGCACGAGGTAGCGCCGATACAGTCATCAATGTAGCGAAGAAAAAGATGGGGGGTGGGGCCAGTGTAGTTGCGGAAGATGGATTGTTCCACATACCCTACGAAGAGGCAGGCATAGCTGGGGCCCATGCGGGTGCCCATGGCTACTCCTTTTGTTTGGAGAAAGTGGGAGGATTGGAAAGAAAAGTTGTTCAGGGTGAGGACCAGTTCGGTCAGTCGAAGGAGGATGTCGGTGGAAGGGTACTGGGTGGTACGGGGGGAAAGGAAGAAGCGGAGTGCTTTGAGTCCTTCGTGATGGGGGATGGAGGTGTACAGGGACTGGATGTCCATGGTGAAGATGAGGCGTTGGGGACCGGGGAAGCGGAAATCCTGGAGGAGGTGGAGGGCGTGGGTGGTGTCACGCTGAGGCCAAACGCCAGCTCGCAGATACCTCCTCCTACCGTCCCCTTGACCATGACCCCACCCCCCACCACCAAACCATCATCTCCCAGACCATCCATAACCTCATCACCTCAGGGGATCTCCCATCCAACGCCTCCAACCTCATAGTCCCACAACCCCGCACCGCCCGTTTCTACCTCCTGCCCAAAATCCACAAACCTGACTGCCCCGGACGACCCATCGTCTCAGCCTGCTCCTGCCCAACCGAACTCATCTCGGCATACCTCGACACGGTCCTGTCCCCATTAGTCCAAGAACTCCCCACCTACGTTCGTGACACCACCCACGTCCTCCACCTCCTCCAGGATTTCCGCTTCCCCGGTCCCCAACGCCTCATCTTCACCATGGACATCCAGTCCCTGTACACCTCCATCCCCTGGATACAATTATGAAGGATGTAATAACTGAGTGTTTGGAAAATGCTGAAAAATAGGATTAGAATCTACTTTTTCAGATGGCATGGACACTGGGCTGAATGGACTTTTTTTGTGGCATAACGTTTCTATGGTTCTCTGGGACTCAACTGTATTTATTAATATCATAGACAACACAATAGAAAGTCATGTATTCAAGTTTGTCAATGATGCATTAAAATGAAGAATATCTGTGCAGGTAAGTCATCAGTTTTGGATTAAAAATTGTATTTGAGTTTTTATCAAATGGTGAAAAGCTATGGAAAATGGAGATTGAAAGAAGTTTAGGGGTGCTTGCATTCAAGTCACTCAAATGTAGTGGTTAGATAAACATGTCAATTAATAGGACAGGTTAACTTTAATATCTGGAGGACTTGGAAATAAAGTAGAACAATTTTGTTCCAGCTATGCAATGCCTCAGTTAGTCTGTATCCGGAGTACTGTCCACAAATCTGAACATTTCACTTTTGAAAGGATGCTCTGGAAGGAGTGAGTGCACTTCACCAGAATAGAGTGTCTAGGAAAAGATTTTGAGTTCAATGGGTGCAGGTTGCCCTGACAATATATATTTTTCACGCATGTTCTAGCCTGCACCTACGCTGACAGATACACTGCTTTCTTTCCATTACATTGCTGAGCAGAAATCTCTCCTGCTCTTGCTGCATGCCATTCATGCATGTTGGAAGAATTTGCAGGCTGATAATTTACCTATTCATTGGCATTATGCACTCATGTTCATTGGTCATCATCTTTGAGGATATGGGAGACTCAGATTTTGAGCTTGTGGCTCAGAGATAGGAATACCACCCACTCTGTCACAAGACCTCCCCAGGAAAAGAGATCATTCTTCAAATTAAAGCCAAGTCATTCAGGTGTAAAGTTTGCAACCACTGTTCATGCAATTGGTGTTTTAAGCATGGAACTTTTTCACACATAAACACGACTGCTTATGGAATGAATCACTGCAGATCTGAGATTATTGCTAATCAGGGGTCTAAAGGGATATTGAGTTGTAGCAGATAAATGCAACTAGATAAAGATAAATTTTGATTTCGTTCAATGGTAGAGAGGCTGAATGTCTATCCCTTTTTCTCTATTCTTGTTCATACAAATTGACAAGCTTATTTTCATTGGGTAATGGGTATTGCTGACTGGCCAGCATTATTGTTCATCTCTAGTTGTTCTTGAGAATGTGGAATTCTTAAACTGCTGCAATCCATGTGCTGTCGGGAAGGAATTGCAGGATTTTGTCCCAATGGCAATGAAAGAAGGGCGATATATTTCAAAATCAGGATGGTGAGTGGCTTAAAGGGGAACTTACAGGTGGCAATGTTCCCATTGATCTGCTGCCCTTCTCCCTGCTTTTAGAAAGAAGTGCTCTTGGGTTTGAAAGGTGTTGTTTAAGGACCTTTTGGGAAATATTTGCTGTTCGTCTTGTAAATGGTACACACCGCTGCTACTAAGTGTCAGTGGTGCATGATGTGGATGCTTTTTGTGGTTAGTCAAGTGGATTGCTTTGTCCTGGATGTTGTCAAGCTTCTTGAGTGTTGTTGGAGCTGTGGGGAGTAAGTGGGGAGTCTTCCTTTACACTCTTGATCTGTTCCTTGTAGATGGTGGACAGGCTTTGGGACTCAGAAAGTGAGTTACTCGTGGCAATTTCCGAGCCTCTGATGTTCTTATAGTGACTGTATTTAGATGGCAAATCCAGCTGTATTTCTGGTTAATGGTAATCCTTAAGATGTTGATAGCTATTTTCTCACATTTGTATTGTGCAAATGTTACTTGCCACTTGTCAGCCCAAACCTGGATGTTGTACAAGTCCTGTTGTGTTTGGACATGAATGTCTTCAATATTTGAGAAGTCAAGGCTAGTGCTGGAAATTGAACAATCATCAGCCTACATTCCCACTTCTGAACTTATGATGGACAGAGGTCATAAGTTAAGCAGTTAAAGATGCTTGAACCTCAGACACTACCCTAAGAAATTCCTGGAGAGATGTCCGACCAATTAAATGGCTGACCTCTAACAAACACAACCATTTTCCCATGTGCCAGGTGTGACTCCAACCAGATCTTTAATTTGCTGTTCTCAAATTCCTAATCTCTTGATTTGTCCCCACCATATCAAAAACCCATCAATGGGTCTTGAACCTCTGAATCCAGGCCCTGCACTGAATGTGGATCTAAAAATTGCACAACTAACTTGTGCATGGGGGTGGCAGTAGTATAATGGTAAACTCACTGGCTCGTCATCCAAAACTGCAGGCAAATGTTCTGAGGATGTGGGTTCTGATCTGACTCCCAGTAGACAGTAACCTGGAGTCATTGTTCATAGAATCATAGAATCCCTACAGTCTGGAAGCAGGCCATTCAGCCCATTGAGTCACACCAACCCTTTGAAGATTATCAACGCAGACCAATTCCCCTACCCTATCCCTGCATTTCCTATGGCTAATCCATATAACTTACACTTTGCGGGGCAATTTAGAATGGCCAATCCACCTAACCTGCACATCTTTGGACTGTGGGAAGAAACTGGAGCACCCAGAGAAAACTCACGCAGATACAGGGAGAATGTGCAAACTCCACACAGAGAGTCACCTCAGGGTGGAATTGAACCCAGGTCCCTGGTGCTATGAGGCAATAGTGCTAATCACTGAACCACCATGCCAGCATAACTATTATTAAAACCCTATTTGGTTCATTACCACCCTTTAGGGGAAAGCAAAAACCTGGTCTGTAAGTGACTGCTTTCTGGGCAAGTCCGGATGAATAATAAAAGCTGACCTAGCTAGAGGTGCCCTTATCTAATGAGCAAACAAAAGAAAATTGAAGTAGGCAGCAAGCAAACGCTGTGCTTCATTTTTTTGTTAGAATAGTAACTAAGAGCATCTGCCACACCATTCGTTCCTCTATGCTAAGCAGGAAACTGAGCAGCAATTGCAACTTCTTAAAGGGAATGACATGAGGCTGCTGCTGAATATTATTACAACTATTTTGAAGAAGAGAAATGAAACACCAAAGCAGAGAGAGAAAGCTTCATGGTCACTGATATGATATTGGGATCCTCGGGAGAAATTGCAATCAGTTGACTGAAAAGGTCCATTCCCAGTTGGTGAAAGCAAAGAACTGCCAGAAGAAGTCTAATGAACACGTGTGTGTATGTACATGTGTGGATGTGTGTGTGCGCGCATGGGTGTGGGTGTGTTTGTGTTTAAGGTAAATGAATCTATCTACAGATGTAATCTCCTACTCATTGCTCTGCCATTCAGTTTAATGCATGACAATTCCCATCATTCAGCAATCAAGAGACCTTAAACTGATGCTTAACATTCAAATAGTCCACCTAACACTCACAAACATGCTACTGCAGCTAACTCTCATTAGCAATATACAGAGGAACAGCATCTCTTGCATTCTTACCTCTTTCTTAAGTGGCAAGGTGAGACTCAAGGGAGCAAAGATGAATCAACGGTTGTCCTGGTTTGGAGCATGGGGTAGATGTGAATTGGGGCAATGTAAGTGAACATTAGAGGAGCTGGTTCTCTGCACCATGCTGCCAGCTACAACATAATATGTGGCATCCAGCACTGGGGGAACATTGTAGTTGATGCTGTGTCACTGTGTATGCCCTTTCTCAACTCCTAGCTCATCCTCATTCTTTTGCCTGCCACGATGAGCAAGCCATTGATGGTGAGTCCATGAACCTCTTGCTTGCTTTCCCACCTTGCTTTCAGCCCCATCCCACTTCCCTCAGTTCAACCGTCCCTTCCAACTTCCTTCTAAATTTCTTCCTTTAGACATCCAAGCTGCTTATCCAACCACAACAGATTAAGGAAGAAAACGCATCAATGAAGAGGTTCCATCACTTGATTCAACACTCATACCCATGAGCTCATATACTGGCAATACAAATACCTTAGAGTAAACCTGGAGTTGGGATTGCACATGCTGAGTCGCTGGGTATAAGGGTAATGCTACCTGATCAGTGGGTAAAGTTGACTTGTGTGCCAGATCCTTTTGATCAGAAGAGGTTGAGACATTTGGGTTTGTGTCGAGAGTGTGGTGCTGGAAAAGCACAGCAGGTTAGGCAGCATCCGAGATGCAGGAGAATCGATGCTTTGAGCAAAAGGCCTTCATCATCAATCCCTGATGCAGGGCTTTTGCCCAAAAGATCGACTCTCCTGTTCCTTGGATGCTGCCTCACCTGCTGTGCTTTTCCAGCACAACACTCTTGGCTCTAATCTCCAGTATCTGCAGTCCTCACTTTCACCCACATTTGTGTTAGTACTCATTGTAGTTTAGAAAAATGAGAGGAAACCATTACTTAAAGATGTGAAATTATTAGTGGCCTTGATAGATTAGGTGTAGTGCGTATAGATTTTCTTGTGAGAGAGTCTAGGACCAGAAAATTTAATCCGAGTAAAGGGTTGTATATTAAAAAACAGATGAGGAAGATTTCTTTTCTGCGGAGAGTCAATCTGTGGAATTCTTTATTATACAGGGCTATCAAGTCTCGGTCATTAAATCTGTTCAAGGCCAATGTAGACTTTTCTAACCAGTAAGGGAATCAAGGGGTATGGATGAAAGGCAGGACAGTGGATAATTATCAGTATTATCAGATGATGCCCTAACCCATGATCTCATTGAAAAGCAGAGCAGACATGATGGGTTGAATAGCTTACTTCAGCTCCTACGTTTTCTTTAGTCTTATATTCTTTCATTGTACCTAGTAGACAAGTTCTCTCAGAGAAGACCTAGATGGGGACTTCTGTGGGTAGCCTATAGGAAAATGGAGATGCTTGCTGTCACTGTTAAAACCAAGAATATCTTTTGGACAGTATAGAGTCATAGAGATGTACAGCATGGAAACAGACCATGGTCCAACTCATCCATGCCGACTAGATATCCTAACCTAATCTATTCCCATTTGCCAGACTTGGCCCATATCCCTCCAAACCCTTCCTATTCATATCCCCATCCAGATGCCTTTTAAATGCTGCAATTGTATCAGCCTCCATCACTTCCTCTGGCAGCTCATTCCACACCCGCACCACCCTCTGCATGGAAAGGTTGCTCCTTAGGTCCCTTTTATATCTTTCTCCTCTCACCCTAAACCTATGCCCTCTAGTTCCGGATTCCCTCATTCCCAGAGAAAAGACTGTCTATTTATCCAATCCATGCCCCTCATGATTTTATAAACCTTTGTAAAGTCACTCCTCAGCCTCCAATGGGAATCTTCATCAAAACATGCCAAATTGTCTCTCCCCTTCTCTGTTAAATTCCTTCTGCCTAGTGGTATGCATCCCTTTCACATGCAAGAATGAGGGAAGTATTCCTTGTCAGTGCAATGCAATATGTTTGTCTGTGAATAGTTGCTGGTATGTGTAAGGTTTGATGCTTGCAACACTGTTCATTGTGTGAGTGTGCGGTATATAATAATGGTTAGGTTGGCTTCTGATTAATAGACATCGTTGGTAGTTGAGTGACAGGCATGGAGGGGATAGAATAGTAAATGAAAGAGTGTTGCAAATGGTCAGACATGAAATATAAAAGTGTACTCACTGAGATTGACAACAAATGTAAGATCAGGTAAAAACTAGGTATTCCTGATGAAGGGCTTTTGCCCGAAACGTCGATTTTACTGCTCCTTGGATGCTGCCTGAACTGCTGTGCTTTTCCAGCACCACTCTAATCTAAACAAATGTAAGATGGTTAAACTTTGTCTTGCATTGCATTAGGTTTTGGGATTACACTTCTGGCATCCTTCTCTGCTTTTTCTTTCTACCTCTTTCTGAACATGCATGATGATGGCCTCCAGCTACCTGCAGATTAGGAATATCACTCCTCTTCTGATGAGTGCAGTCAATGAGTATCATGGAAATGTCCAGATGCCACCACAATTGGGTTTGGTCTGTGTGTTAATCCATGGCCACAGCCTAATTCCAAATAGTGACTCCTCAAATTAACACAACCATTTCTTTCTTCTACCCTCCCAACTTAGATTTCTCCCAATTTCTATGTTAGCCATTCCATAAGCATGTTAATGAATTCCATGTGTGTCAGACTCTTGGTTAAACAAAAACAAATGTATGTCTTAACATTAGGTAAACTTTATTTTTTGTTTTTCTTTACAATGAGAAATGTTGGTTACAGAACTAAATTCAAAACTATATGGCACAGTTTTTATTTACAGTTGACAACTACTTGCATGTAATTGGTGCCATAAAGAACAAAAGTACTGGGGACACAAAGTGCAGTGAGGCAAAATAATTTTTCTGTGAAACTTGACCCCGAAGGTTGCCATATAAAGAAAACTGTGTATTGTCAAGTGCATAAGCTGATTGATTCAGCAATAAAAAGCTTATAGTTCTCTCAGGGCAGAAATTAAACAATAGTAAATGTTTCACAAGATGATATCAAACATTTCATGTAGGGGTGAAATGTAATACATGCTGAATGTAGTTGCAATTATTTTTGAAAGTTGATGTATAATCATGCAATAAATGGCCCTCATTTTTCCTTAGATTAAAGAATAGCACTGGCTACATAAATTAATTAGATGTTTTATGCATTCTGATTTCCAATGTATGTCGTACGTGATTGGAATATTATCAGTCAGTATAGAATGTGAATGCTCAATTTTCATTTTCTGCTTCGCATCTTCACCTCTTCCAGAGTCTTGTGACATCTAGTAGTCACGTCTTCAAAAGTACATCTAGCTGAGGTGTTTGTAATTCAGGTAGAGTGCTCTTAAGTTTGTCTTTTTTACTTCATTTCTCATTCAAAGAATACTCATTGTTTGCCATTGGTTTTGCTCTTTTCCATCCTTCCACGCAGCTTTTCTACTTCCTTTTTAACCAGTTTAACTCCTTTTCAATTTGGATTACCCCTCAGGTTCACATTCCCTGACAAGCGAGTTTAAACTCGCCTCAACAGCATTTGTAAATAACTCTGCAAGGATGCCAGTCCCAGTTCCATGGACATTTTACAGATCCAGTCAACCCTGGAATAAATCCAAATGCATGAGAAATCTGATGCCCTCCTTCCTACATCAGTTCTTTGGTTCTCTCATTGAATAGATTCTCCTGTTCTTATGCTCCCGAGCATATGACACAAGGAGTGATCCTAAGATTTCTTTTTAATTTCTGTCCTATCTTCCTGAATTTGCTTGTCTTCATACTAATGCCATTGGTGCTGATCCCTCTCCCCCAAAAGGATATCTTGCACCAGGGAATCAAAACTCCAACCTGAAGTTATGGTTTACACTGCAAAAATATCTGTTTGATCCCCTGACTGTGAAATTTCTTGTCCTTCCATTCTGCTTCCTTTTCCAACATCCACAGAGTTGAGTGACTCCTGATGCCATGTCTCTGTCTACATTCCCCTGAGGAACTGTCACCTTCACCAGTTTCCAGAAAAGAAAACTATTTGGCAAACACAATAGATTCATGGGATCCCTGCACTACCTGCCTCCTCTTATTAATCTGCCCGGTAGTTACCTATTCTTTGCCTGAATGCTTCTAATCTGCAGTGTATGTGCTATTCATGTAGTCTGCTGCCTTGCACATGGACAACATTCACTCCAGCAGCTGCTCATACTCACCTATGCCTCATGTTCCTTCTTGAAATCCCAATTAGCTGCTCCTTATAAACAATACTTTTTTTTTAGTTTTACTGTTAAGTTTCACTCCATAACAGTAGCTTCTCATCAATCGAGAAACTTTTCGATTCCATGTGCTGTCACTCTTTTCACATTGAAGTTTACTCAGTGGTGTGTTCAGAATGAGGCTAATCCTTGCTCCCCACACACTTTTAATTTGCTACCTCCTCTCTTGGTGCTGAGTTCAGAATGAAACCTCTCCCTGCGCTCTCTTTAAACTTGTTTCTTCCTCTCTTGACACTGTGTCCTTTTTATCGGTAGTTTTTTCCCTTTGTTTATAGGATATTGGCATTGCTGGCCAGGCTACAACTTATTGCCCATCCCTATTTGCCCTGGCGAAGCTGGTAATGAGCTGCCTTCTTGAAATGCTACAGCCTTCCAGCGATTAAGTACATTAACAGTGCTGTAAGGAATGAAGTTCCAGAATATTGTTGCAACAAAATTGAAGCAACAGCTGTCATTGCAAGTCAGAGTGCTTTGTGGCTTGGAAGGCAACTTTTGGGTCTTCATGTTCCCATGGTGATAGACATTGTCGGTTTGGAAGGTGCTATTGAAGGAGCCTCTGTAAGTTACAGCAGCGCATCTTGTACACACATTGTTTCCCTTTGCATTGGTGGTTAAGGATGTAGTATCATTCAAAGTGGGCTGCTTTAGCCTAGCACATGTCAATTTCCTTGAGTGTTGTTGGACTTGAATTTGAAGCAAGTGGGGAGTATTATCACACTCTTGATGAGTGACATGTAAATGGTGGACAGGCTTTGAGGAGGTGAGGTACTCACTGAGAATTCCCAGCTTCTGACCTGCTCTTGTAACCATAGTACTTTCAATTTATGGTCAATAGTAACCCCCAAGATGTTGATAGTGTAAGATTCAGCAATGGGGTAAAAACAATGACTGCAGATGCTGGAAACCAGATTCTGGATCAGTGGTGCTGGAAGAGCACAGCAATTCAGGCAGCATCCGAGGACAGGCAAAATCAGCAATGTTAATGCAGTTGAATATCAAGGCGTGATGGTTATATCCCTTGTTAGGGATAGTTATTAGATGGCATGTTTGTAGCACAACTGTTACTTGTCACTTGTCAGCCCAAATCTGGATGTTGTCCTGATCTTGATGCATTTGAATACAGACTGCTACGATATTAGTGGTGTCAGGATTAGTGTTGAACATTGTGCAACCTCCAGGGAAAATCCCCACTCTGACCTTAAGGTAGAGGAAAGGCCATTGATGAAGCAGCTGAAGATGATTGGGCCCAGGACACAACCCTGAGGAACTCTTGCAGAAATGTCCGGGACCTGAGATGACTGACCTTGAATAATTACAACTATCTTTCTTTCTGCTAGACATGACTCCAATCAATGCATGGTTTTTCCTTTGATTCCCATTTACCACAGTTTTGCTAGGATTCCTTCATAACACATTCAATCAAATTCTTCCTTTATGTCGGGGGAGGAGAGGTCACTTTCTCATCACCTCATCCTTGGCATTCAGCTCTTGTCCATGTTTGGAGCAAGGTTAAGGACTGAAAATAGTGGATATTGAATATAGAGCGTTCCTAGACATCATGAGAATGGAGGGACAAGGGATATTTGTGAGGGTATGGAGGTTACATCTGATGTTTTGGAGATATGAGGGACATGGAGGGGCATGCAGGCTATGATTGGGCTTTGAGGGGAGATAGATGTGAGGGGTAAGATTTAAGGGCACAAGAGCAATTTTGGAAGGTGATGTACTTTCCCAAGAACTGAGGAGGGCATTCTCAAGCAAGCTCTCTCAAGCATTGCATTGCAGCTCACACATAACATGTGGAACTTGCCCCTTGGTTGAAAACACAATGTGAATCCTAGACAATGAGGAATCTGCTTCAGAAGTCTCAAAAATGGGCCTGACTCGCATTTACATTCTTCAGAGGAAAGGCTAGGCCATGCCTACATTGTTTAATATTTGTACAATTTAGATGAGCCATGAAGCATCTGATCTCAAAGGAAAATAACCCAAGTTTATAAACCTGTTCTATAAGTTAACTCTTTAAATTCCTGTATCATTCTGCTGAACTTATGTTATGCCCACTCTGAAGGTAGTAGTTCTCTCCTAAGTGGTAAAGAAATGATATATAGTTTCACAGATGGGATCTGATCAAGGCTCTGTTTGAGAACTGAAGCAAAACTCTGAACCTTTTATGCGTCAACCATTGTGGGAAAAGGTTAACAGTTCCATTAGCCTTCTTGATTACTTTTCATACCTGTGCTTTGGCTTGCTGTGCTTTATGTATCTGGGTAGCCAAACCTTTTGTTCAATAAAATATTGAATAAAGAATGTTCAAACCAAGTAAAAGAATATAGATGCTGCCCTGTAAGGTTAGGCACTGCCTTGGGATTATGGTGAATCAGAGAATAGATAGAAAAATATTACTAGACTTCCTGATTCAAATGTATAATTGATAAATTTACCCAAATGTTATCTCAGTAATAGGGCCATCTGTATTTAATGTTAGGTAAGAAATAAATAGAAAATATGAGGACTACAATATTTGCATTATTAAAATCATTTTGTGGCTGACATTGATCAAAAGGTCCCAAAACACCTTTCTCATTTTCCACATAAGCAGGATCCCTCGAAGAAGGCATTGCTGCTTTATCATCAATTTTAATTAGGCTTAGCATCTGGAACAGGAAACTAGCCTGTCCTGACAAATCTATGATTAATACCTGCTGTAGATCTCATATGTGCTCGAGAATTTTCAAAGATTTATCTCAGTTTTAAAACAAAAATTTCAAACTCAATTTAGAATAGATTTGGGCACTAGGAAAATTAATGGTTTTATATTATAGGCTTGCAGAGTTGGATACACTGGATGGCTGTCTCCTATAAAAATGTGTTCATTTGCCTCTAATTATGTCTTGCTGTTGTTTCCTGTTGAATTCTGTGTTAGCCGGTTTTTGGAAGTGTAGTGTCATTAACTAATAAATCCTGAGTCAGGATTTGAAAATGTGATAGTCAGTAAGGTTTGCAAGTACGGCAGCTACAGTATTTGGGCATTGATTTTAAATATTGTATTGTGGAATTTGTGAGTTGAGATGATATAACCCAGCTGCAGAAAAAGCTTTGACACTCCTGTCATAAGGAATCATAAAGTCGAAAATCACTTTATTTGTAATCTTCCATTCCTAACATTAGAGAATTATGTTGAAAAGGTATTTAATGTAAGTTAATGTTTCTCCTCCCTGAAAGTGGATCATTTAAATGTTAATCTTGATTCACTTGTGCCATTCCTTTCACAATGAATTGTTTAAAAGATGTATCTCTCCACCTATAGAGGGTGCTACTTTCACTTGTTTTCTCTTTTTCTATTACACTCATTGCTCAGAGGAAGAATACTGGAAAATATATTATAAAATGACTGCTAACACTGGATTTGACAATTCCAACTTTTTTTAAGATAACGTATTTCATTTGGTTTTTATATATCATTAAAATTTCATGATAACACTTTTCTGGGAATTGTTTTGTTCAGATGTCTGTTTTAAAACGTTCTTTAGTTTAATGTGTAGTTAAATCATTTTTATTGGATGTAGATTTTTTTTCATGTTTTATAAAAAGAAAAAGAAAATTCTATCATGTTTATCTGTGATCTCTGAGTAACATGCTTGAAATGTATATTTTGATTATCTTCCTTGCATGAGATCCTTCTTTTCCACATCACAGTGTGACGTGTAGCAAGTACTGGAGTTCATTTGACGAATGTTGTAAGAGGGAAGTACAAACAGTAAAGCTGTCCACAGTCTCAAAGGTCACGACAGTATATAATGCCAGTATGTACTGAAACATTATATTCCACTCAGGAGTGAAGTTTGGAAAATATTGGCCTGGAGGGAGTGATATTTGACTGTTCACGAGTCTGTAATCCAGAGCCTAAATTTAAAATGGAAAAGCTATCTAGAAGAGAATTGCATGTCAATGATTGTTCTCTCCTTAGCAATACTTCTCAATGCTGTTCCCATTGTGAGCCCATATAGAGGTTTGAAAATTATTGCAATCCATCAGTGAGACCTGTGAGAGCAATAGAGGCTGAACAGGGATCCCTGTGCAAGCACAGGGTTGTCTACATAACATTCAGCTAATTCTGCATCAACTGTGCTGCCATGGGTTTAAGTTTGCTGATGTGTTGTATTAAATTTATTTTAGAATTGTGTTTATAATAGTAGAAATGGATTTTAGATATCACTTGTATTTTTCAGAAAAGTCATATTTACAAGTCAAATTCACAAGTTGATTTTGCTTTATTATAGCTTAAACATGTGTTGCTGGAAAAGCACAGCAGGTCAGGCAGCATCAAAGGAACAGGAGAATCGACGTTTCAGGCATAAGCCCTTCTTCAGGAATGAGGAGGGTATGCCAAGCAGGCTAAGATAAAAGGTAGGGAGGAGGGACTTGGGGGAGGGGTGTTTGGAATACGATAGGTAGAAGGAGGTTAAGGTGAGGGTGATAGGCCGGAGAGGGGGTGGGGGCGGAGAGGTCGGGAAGAAGATTGCGGGTCAGAATGTAGTCAGTATTAAGATTAGAAAAATGATCCCACCTATATTCAATTGCCTTATGGCTACAAACACTTTTATAACTACTATAGACTGTTCACATCACTCCTACTAACAGTTAAGTCACCAACCAGCACAGATGCAGAGTTGCTTACAGGTTTGGATTTTAGAAACTCATTGAAATTAGAATATGTAACACCTCTTTCAGTTCACAATATTTCAGACCAACCATACAGAATTATAGATGCAAGGTCTAAGCAGAGAGAATGATCAGTACAGAGGTCAGTGTGTTCATTCTCAAAGAGTGTGGAAGTGTAAACAACCTTACAGCAAGTCTGTGCCCAAAATGGATACAATGGCAATCAAAAGGATGGAAAAATCCACCTTCGAGATATATTTAAAGTTCTGGATCAAGGACTTGCTGTACATTGATCCATTGCAGAGAGAATGGTAACTAACATTATGACTGCAATACATCTAGTCCTAGTCACATTGCATATAAATTATTTATCTATCTCCTTTGTGCTGTATGTGGGAAGGTAAGCCAAACTATAGTTTCCAAATGGTCAATTTAGAAGATAAAGCACTTGGAACAAAGTATGCAGCTGTTATTGTTGCAAAGAATCATAGAATCCCTACAGTATAGAAATAGGCCATTAGGCCCAACAAGTCCACATCGATCCTCCGAAGAGTATCCCACCCAGGCCCATTCCTCTATCCTAATATTTTACATTTCCCTTGACTAATGACCTAACCTACACATCCCTGAACAGGATGGGCAATTTAGCATGGCCAATTCACCTGACCTGCATATTTTTGGAAACCAGAGCACCTGGAGGAAACCGATGTAGACACAGGGAGAATGTGCAAATTCCACACAGACTGGAGGCTGGAAACCAATCCAGATCCCTGGTGCTGTGAGGCAGCAGTGCTAACCACTGAGCCACCGTGCTGCCCAATGATCCCACACATGACACATTTTTACGTTATTTATGATGAATATTAAAATTAGGCTGTGTTTAAACTTCTGTGAAATGTAATATTAAAATGTACATTTCCAAATGGAGGTAATGATTGACATTGCCAATGAAAAGACATTGCTTTATTGCCTGCAGTATAAGATCAGTCTCCACAAATTGTCAGTAAAGTATAATTCAAATTGAAGTGCATTGTCCATTCAGAAATTCATTGCTTGTTCATCAAACGTTACACAGAATAAAAATTGGGAAAATAAATCACTACTAAACATATCAAAGTGACAGTCACTAATGTTGCATTCATCTTCACAAATGTGCTAATATCACCATCTCAGAAAAGAATCATCACAAAACACATGAAAACTTGAAGAAAGCAAACTAAACTGATGAGCAATGTAAGATTCTCTATTACCACAGTGAAGCACCATCTAATCACACATTAAAAAATAATGATGTGGAGGTGCCGGTGTTGAACTGGGGTGGACAAAGTTAAAAATCACAACACAAAGTAATAGTCTAACAGGTTTATTTGGAAACACTAGCTTTCGGAGCATTGCTTCTTCTCACCTTGTCTGCTTGGCAGTGTCGCGTAACTGTACTGCTGTATCTTGAGCGCAAGCTGAGAGTGTGAACTCTATTTTGATGCAGCAGTGCTCTGAAAGCTAGTGCCTCCAAATAAACCCATTGGACTATAACCTGGTGTTGTGTGATTTTTAACGTTAGGAAATAAAACAGTTCTACTTTAAATTGTACAACAACAAAATGTTTTAAGTAAATAATACTTTACAATACAACATAGGTCATTCTTAGTGAGTTTTGAGAAGATTTGTAGCTCAGGTTGAGGTTTTGGATGTAAGTTTGCTCACTGAGCTGGAAGGTTCACTTCTTGATATTTCGTCACCCTACTAGGTAACATCTTCAGTGGGCCTCAGGTGAAGCACTGCTGATAATTCCTGCTTTCTATTTATATGTTTGGGTTTCTTTGGGTTGATGATGTCATTTCCTGTGGTGAAGTCACTTCCAGTTTCCTTTCTCAGGGGGTGGTAAATGGGGTCTAACTCGATGCATTTGTTGATAGCGTTCCGGTTGGAATGCCATGCTTCTAAGAATTCTCATGTGTGTCTTTATTTGGCTTGTCCTAGGATGGATATGTTGTCCCAGTCGAAGTGGTGTCCTTCCTCATCCATATGTAAGGATACTAGTAAGAGAGGGTCATGTCTTTTTGTGGCTAGTTGGTGTTCATGTATCCTGGTGGCTAGTTTTCTGCTTGTTTATCCAATGTAGTGTTTGTTACAGTCCTTGCACAGTATTTTGTAAATTACATTAGTTTTGCTTGTTGTCCGTATAGGGTCTTTCAAGTTCATTAGCTGCTGTTTTAGTGTGTTAGTGTTAGTGTTTTAGTGGGTTTGTGGGCTACCATGATGCTAAGGGGTCTGAGTAGTCGGGCAGTCATTTCCAAGATGTCAAAGCTGGTGCTGGAGCCGATCAGTGGACATGATATTTTAGTGCAAGTTGCTGCTGAACTTAGGGGGAGTCCTGAAAATCGCTAATGAGGAGAAGCGAGAGGCAGGGCTTGGACCACTTGGATTACTAATGGCTGTTCTACTCGAAGATGATGTATGTACAGAAGAACATTGGTCACAGATTGTGATAGTCAAAAACAAATTGTGTGTCATCGTTATGGAATTCCATTTGACTCAGTTGTGATCTGGAGCTAATGGCATATTTTGCATGTATGATGGAAAACTCGCATTCATTTACCTTAATTAGTATAAAAGTTCCTAATGCAACATCTAACTTGAAAAACAGGTATCTTATAACTCTGTGAAAGCACAAGAGAAATGAATTGCCAAAATATACTGGCTGTCCAGAATACATCAAGACAGAAGCCAAATCCTCAACAATATGAGAGAATGATCTCAATTTCACCTTCATAGGTAATTTTTATCTTTACTTTAATTTTTTGCATTTTTATTTTAACTAATAAATTTACTACTTTTAAAATTATTATCTTGCAGCATAACCTAAAACCAAATTCATGTGACTTTTTAAATTGAAACTCTTGAAAATGATAAGATCTTTTACAAAACTAGCACAGAATATGAAGACTGATAGCAAATGTTTCTATAAATATATAAAATGAAAAAGAGTAGCTAGAGTAAACATTGACCTTTTAGAGGATGAGAAGGGGAATTTAGTAATGGGATATGATGAAATGGCTGGAGCATTGAACAGGTATTTTGTATCAGTCTTCACAGTGGAGGACACTAATAACATGCCAGTAATTAACAAAGATTCAAAGGTAGGTGAGGACCTGGAAACAATCATTATGATGAAAGAGGAGTGTTGGGCAAATTAAGGGAGCTAAGGATTGATAAACCTCCTAGCCCTGATGGAATGCATCCCAGGGTACTAAAAGAGATGGCGGGAGAAATAACAGGTGCACTGGCGGTAATTTTCCAAAATTCACTGAGCTCTGGGGCAGTCCCAGCAGATTGGAAAACAGCAAAATTGACACCACTGTTTAAAAAGGGAGGTAGACAAAAGATGGGGAATTATAGACTTATTAGCTTAACCTCTGTATTGGGGAAGATGCTTGAGTCTATTATCAAGGAAGGTATAGCAAGCCATCTCAATAGAAGTTGTCCCATTGGGCAGATGCAGCATCTGTTCATGAAGGGCAGGTCATGCTTGACAAATCTTTTGGAATTCCATGAAGACATTACAAGCAAGATGGACAATGGGGGCGAATGTGGTGCACCTAGATTTCCAAAAGGCCTTCCACAAAGTGCTGCACAAGAGGCTGCTGCATAACTTAAAGATGCATGGTGTTAGGGGTAAAGTATTAGCATGGATAGTGGATTGGTTGACTAACAGGAAGCAAAGAATGTGGATAAATGAGTGCTATTCTGTCTGGCAATCAGTGTTTAGTAGTGTGTCTCAGGGATCAGTGTTGACACCACAAATATTTACAATTTATATGGATGATTTGGAGTTGGGGACCACGTGCAAGTGACACTAAGATGAATGGCAGAGCAAAGTCTGCAGACGACTGTGAAACTTTGCTGAGGAACATAGATACCTTGAGTGAGTGGGCAAAGGTCTGGCAGATGGAATACAATGTAGGTAAATGTGAAGTCATCCATTTTGGTTGGAGGAACAGTAGAAAGAATTATCACTTGAATGGTAAAAAGTTACAGCATGCTGCTATGCAGAATGAATTCTTGTGCATGAATCACAGAACAAAGAACAAAGAAGAAAGAAAATTTACAGCCCAGGAATAGGCCCCTCGGCCTCCAAGCCTGAACTGATCCAAATCCAATGTCTAAACCTATCGCCCAATTCCTAAGCATCTGTATCCCTCTGCTCCCCACCTACTTATGCATCTGTCCAGACGCACCTTAAATGAATCTACCATGCCTGCCTCGACTACCTCTGCTGGCAACATGTTCCAGGCACCTACCACCCTCTGTGTAAAGTACTTGCCACGTATACTCCCTTTAAACTTTTCACCTCTCATCGTGAACACGTGACCTCTCATTATTGAATCCCTCACCCTGGGATAAAGCTTATCTCTATCTACCCTCTCTATACCCTTCATGATTTTGTAGACCTCAATCAGGACCCCCCCCCTCAATCTCCTTTTTTCTAATGAAAACAATCTTAACCTATTCAACCTCTCTTCATAGCTAACACCTTCCATACCAGGCAACATCCTCGTAAACCTTCTCTGCACTCTATCCAAAGTGTCCACATCCTTTTGGTAATGTGGCGACCAGAACTGTACACATTACTCTAAATGCGGCCGAACCAAAGTCTTGTACAATTTTAACATGACCTGCCACTCTTACACTCAATATCCTGCTCGATGAAGGCAAGTATACCATATGCTTTCTTGACCACTCTATTCACCTGTGTAGTCACCTTCAGGGTACAATGGACCTGAACTCCCAGATCTCTCTGCTCATCAACTTTTCCCAAGGCTCTTCCATTTATGGTATAGTTTGCTCTAGAATTAGACATTCCAAAATGCATCGCCTCGCATTTGCCTGGTTTGAACTCCATCTGCCACTTTTCTGCCCAACTCTCCAGTCTATCTCTATCCTCCTGTATTCTTTGACAGTCCCCTATGCTTTCTGCTACTCCAATCTTCACGTCATCTGCAAACTTACTGATCTGACCAACAATGGCCTCTTCCAGATCATTGAAGTTTATTACAAACATTAGTGGTCCCAGCACTGATCCCTGTGGAACACCACTGGTCACCTTTCTCCATTTAGAGAAACTCCCTTCAACTACTACTCTCTGTCTCCTGTTGATCAACCAGTTCCTTATCAACCAGAAGGTTGGTCTGCAGGTACAACAAGTAATTAGGAAGGCAAATGGAATTTTGTCCTTCATTGCTAAAGGGATGGGCTTTAAAAGCAGAGAGGTTATGTTGCAGCTGTACAAGGTGCTGGTGAGGTCACACTTGGAGTACTGTGTGCAGTTTTGGTCTCCTTACTTGAGAAATGATGTACTGGCACTGGAGGAGGTGCAGAGGAGGTTCACTATGATGATTTGGGAATTGAGGGAGTTGGTTTCTGAATAGATTGGGATTATACTCATTGGAATTCAGAAGAATGAGGGATATCTTGTAGAAGCATATAAAATTCTGAAGGGAATAGTTAAGATAGAAGTAGAGAGGATGTTTCCACTGGCAGGTGAAGCTAAAACAAGAGGGCATAGCCTCAAGATTAGAAGGAGCAGATGTAGGATTAAATTGAGAAGGAACTTCTTTACCCAGTGGGTTGTTAATCTATGGAATTCCTTGCCCAGTGAAATAGCTAACTCTACTTCAGTAAACATTTTTAAAGCTAAGATTTTTTTTTTGAACAATAAAGGAATTAAGCGATATGGTAAGAGCACGGGTAAGTGGATCTGAGTCCATGAAAAGATCAGCCACGGTCTTATTAAATGGTGGAGCAGGCTCGAAGGGTCAGATGGTCTACTCCTGCTCCTAATTCTTATGTTCTTATATTCTTATGCAAATAAAAGTAAAATACTACAGATGCTGGAAATGTGAAATAAAAACAGCAAGTGCTGGAGGAACTCAGCAGGTCTAGTAGCCTTAGTGGAGAGCGATACAGAGTTAATGTTTGATCTCTGAAATTACTCTTCATCAGACAAACACAAATCATGCTTTTGTTTTGTTGATTTTGCTCCCAGAAGAGTGGGCACATTTCCTCCATTTGGCACTTTGATTCACACCTTGTTTACATCTCTATATTTTGTTCTCTGCCATGAAAATACACCACACCTGCTTTTGTCTTTTGCTCTGGATAAGACCTGAAAACCATAAGACCATAAGAAATAGGAGTGGAAGTAAGGCCATTTGGCCCATCGAGTCCACTCCGCCATTCAATCATGGCTAATGGGCATTTCAACATCACTTACCCACACTCTCCCTGTATCCTTTAATTCCTTGTGAGATTAAGAATTTATCAATCTCTACCTTGAAGACATTTAACGTCCTGACCTCCACTGTGTTCCGTGGCAATGAATTCCACAGGCTCACCACTCTCTGGCTGAAGAAATGTCTCCTCATTTTTGTTCTAAATTGACTTCCTCTAATTCTAAGTCTGTGCCCACAAGTCCTAGTATCCCCACCTGACGGTAACAATTTCCCAGTGTCCACTCTTTCTAAGCCATGCATTATCTTGTAAGTTTCTATTAGATCTCCTCTCAATCTTCTAAACTCTAATGAATACAATACCAGGGTCCTCAGCCGTTCATTGTATGTTAGGCCTACCATTCCAGGGATCATCCATGTGAATCTCCGCTGGACATGCTCCAGTGGCAGGATGTCCTTCCTGAGGTGTGGGGCCCAACACTGGACACAGTATTCTAAACGGGGCCTAACCAGAGTGTTATAAAGTCTCAGTAGCACATCACTGCTTTTACATTCCAATCATCTTGAGATAAATGACAACATTACATTTGCTTTCTTAACCACAGAATCAACCTGCAAGGCAACCTTTGGAGAATCCTGTGCTCGCACTCCCAGATCCCTTTGTAATTTAGCTTTATGAATTTTCTCACCATTTATAAAATAGTCCATGCCTGTGTTCTTTTTTCCAAAGTGCAAGTCCTCGCATTTGTTTACATTGAATTTCGTCAGCCATTTCTTGGACCATTCTCCTAAACTGTCTAAATCTTTCTGTGGCCTGCCCACCTCCTCAGAATTACCTGCCTGTCCACCTAACTTTGTATAATCAACAACCTTTGCCAGAATGCCCCAGGTCTCTTTGTGCAGATCATTTTTATATAAAGTGAACAATTGTGGCCCCAACACTGAACCCTGCAGGACACTTGTCACCAGCTGCCATTCTGAAAAAGAACCTTTTATCCCAACTTTCTGCCTTCTGGCAGACAGCCAAACCTCAATCCATGCAAGTAGCTCACCTCGAATACTATGGGCCCTCACTTTACTCAGCAGCCTCCCGTGAGGTACCTTATCAAAGGCCTTTTCGAAATCTATGTAGGTAGCATCCTCTGGGTTTCCTTGGTCTAACCTACTTGTTACCTCTTCAAAGAATTCTGACAGGTTTGTCAGGCATGACCTCCCCTTATTAAATCGATGCTGACTTGTTCTAATTCGACCCTGCACTTCGAAGAATTTAGAAATCTCATCCTTAACGATGGATTCTAGAATTTTACCTACAACCGAGGTTAGATTAATTGGCCTGTAATTTTCCATCTTTTGTCTTAATCCTTTCTTGAACAAGGGAGTTACAACAGCAATTTTCTAATCATGTGGGACTTTCCCTGACTCCAGTGAGTTTTGAAAGATTACAACCAATGCCTCTGCTATTTCTTCAGCCACCTCCCTCAGAACTCTAGAATGTAGCCCATCTGGGCCAGGAGATTTACCAATTTTTAGACTTTTTAGCTTTACAAGTACTTTCACCTTTGTAATGACTACCATACTCAACTCTGCCCATTGACTCTCCTTAATTGTTGGGATATTATTCATGGCTTCCACTGTGAAGACTGACAAAAAGTACTTATTAAGTTCTTCAGCTATTTCCTTATCTCCCATCACTAGACTTCCAGCATCAATTTGGAATGGCCTAATCTCTACTTTTGTCTCTCATTTGTTTCTTATGTATTGAAAGAAACATTTACTATCATTTCTAATATTACTGGCTCGCTTACCTTCATATTTGATTCTCTCCTTCCTTATTTCTCTCTTTGTTATCCTCTGTTTGTTTTAGTAGTCTTCCCAATCTTCTGATTTCCCAGTGCTCTTGGCCACTTTATAGGTTCTCTCTTTTTCTGTAACACATTTCCTGAGCTTCTTTGTCAGCCAACATTGTCTAATGCCCTCCAACATCCCCCCCGCCAGGTAATCTTTTTTTTCTTTGGGATGTACTCTGTACTGTGTCCTCAATTACAAGTAGAAACTCCTGCCATTGTTGATCTACTGTCTTCCCCACTAGGCTCTGTTTCCAGTCGATTTTCATCAGTTCCTCTCTCATGCCCCTGTAATTACCTTTATTTAACTGTTACACCATTACATCTGATTTTGCCTTGTCTCTTTGGAACTGCAGACTGAACTCTACCATATTATGATTTCTGCCTCCTAAGTGTTCCCTGACTTTAAGATCTTTTATAAAGTCTGGCTCATTACATAGCACTAAGTCCAGAATAGCCTGCTCCCTTGTGGGCTCCATCACAAGCTGTTCCCAAAAGTCATCCTGTAAATGTTCCATGAATTCCTTTTCTTTGGATTCACCGGCAACATAATTCACCCAGTTCATTTGCATGTTGAAGTCCCCCATGATCACCGTAACCTTACCTTTCTGATATGCCCGATCTATTTCCCAGTACATCTTGCGCCCCAGGTCTTGACCACTGCTGGGAAGTATGTGCATTTCATTCTTAACTAACAAGGCAACCCTGCTCCCTCTGCCCATCTCCCTGTGTCATTTCACTAAGTTGTAATTCCCTGAATGTTTAACTGCCAGTCCTGAACCCCCTTGAACCACGTCTCTGTGATGCCTACCACATCATAATCATTCACAATGATTTGTGCTGCTAATTCATCTACTTTGTTACGAATGCCTCGAGCATTCAGGTAAAGCACCTTAATGCTAATTTTCTTATCCTCATGATTTCCATCACCTCTACCCAAGGTATCCTTCCTTTTTACTTCATTCCTAGCCTGCTTTGATCTTAAATCCTGCACACATGCTAACCTGCTGCATATCTTTCTACTTGAGTCCATACTCCCTGTTGCTTTCCCTTTCCCTTCCCCCGACTCACAAGTTTAAAGTCCTAGTGACCACCCTATTTATCCTTTTTGCCAGAACACTGGTTCATATCGGCTCAGGTGGAGCCCGTCCCATTGGTGCAGATTGCCCCGGTTCCAAAACTGATGCCAATGTCCCATGAAATGGAATCCTCTTTCCCTCACCAATCTCTTCCCTAATTTTCTTAACCCTATGCCAATTAGCATGTGGCTCAGGCAGTAATCCAGAATTTATGACCCTTGAGGACTTGTTTTTCAATTTCCTTTCTAGTGCTTGATACGCCCCAAACAGGTCGTTCTTCCTAGCCTTGCCTATGTTGTTTGTAGCTGAAAATGTGTTGCTGGTAAAGCGCAGCAGGTCAGGCAGCATCCAGGGAACAGGAGAATCGACGTTTCGGGCATAAGCCCTTCTTCAGGAATGAGGAAAGTTTGTCCAGCAGGCTAAGATAAAAGGTAGGGAGGAGGGACTTGGGGGAGGGAGTCGGAAATGTGATAGGTGGAAAGAGGTCAAGGTGAGGGTGATAGGTCAGACTGGGGTGGGGGAGGAGAGGTAAGGAAGAAGATTGCAGGTTAGGAAGGCGGAGAAGAATTCGATGGATTTGACTGAGACAAGGTGGGGGGAGGGGAAATGAGGAAACTGGTGAAATCCGAGTTCATCCCTTGTGGTTGGAGGGTTCCTAGGCGGAAGATGAGGCGCTCTTCCTCCAGTTGTCGTTTTGTTGTGGTCTGGCGATGGAGGAGTCCAAAGACCTGCATATCCTTGGTGGAGTGGGAGGGGGAGTTGAAGTGTTGAGCCACAGGGTGGTTGGGTTGGTTGGTCCGGGTGTCCCAGAGGTGTTCTCTAAAACGCTCCGCAAGTAGCCGGCCTGTCTCCCCAATATAGAGGAGGCCACATCGGGTGCAGAGGATGCAATAGATGATGTGTGTGGAGGTGCAGGTGAATCTGTGGCGGATATGGAAGTTTCCTTTGGGGCCTTGGAGGGAGGTAAGGGGGGAGGTGTGGGCGCAAGTCTTGCACCTCCTGCGGTTGCAGGGGAAGGTGCCGGGAGTGGAGGTTAGGTTGGTGGGGGATGTGGATCTGACGAGGGAGTCACGGAGGGAGTGATCTTTACGGAATGCTGATAGGTGAGGGGAGGGAAATATATCCTTGGTGGTGGGGTCCGTGTGGAAGTGGCGGAAATGACGGTGGATGATGCGCTGTACAAGGAGATTGGTGGAGTGGTAGGTGAGGACCAGTGGGGTTCTGTCCTGGTGGCGGTTGGAGGGGCGGGGCTCAAGGGCGGAGGAGCGGGAAGTGGAAGAGATGCGGTGGAGGGCATCGTCGACCACGTCGGGGGGGAAATTGCGGTCCTTGGAGAAGAAGGCCATCTGGGTTGTACGTTTTTGGAACTGTTCCTCCTGGGAGCAGATGCGGCGGAGTCGAAGGAATTGGGAGAATGGGATGGCGTTTTTACAGGGGGCAGGGTGGGAGGAGGTGTAGTCCAGGTAGCTGTGGGAGTCGGTCGGTTTGTAGTAGATGTCCGTGTTGATTCGGTCGTCTGAGATAGAAATAGAAAGGTCAAGGAAGGGGAGGGAGTTGTTTGTACCAATGTGTACTACAACAACTGGATCCTCCTCCTCCCACTCCAATATCCTTTCAAGCCATTTGGAGATATCCTGCACCCTGGCACTGGGCAGGCAACACATCATGTGGGACTCCCGATCCGGCTCGCAAAGGAAACTATCTGTCCCCCTAATTGTAGAATCCCGTGTAACAATTACTTGTCTTTTTGCTCCCCCCTCTTGAATGGCCTTCTGCACCATGGTGCCGTGGTCAGCTGGCTCATCCTGTCTACAGCCCTTTTCCTCATCCACACAGGGAGCAAAAATCTCATACCTGTTGGACAAGGTCGAGGGCTGAGGCTCCTCCGCTACTGAACTCAGAAACCCCTTACCTGCCTCTCTTACAGTCACACGCTGTTGATCCTGATCACTGACTGAATTTGAATTACTTAATCTGCCGGGTGTGACTGCCTCCTGAAACAAAGCATCCAGGTAACTCTCCCCCTCCCGGATGTGCCACAGTGTATGAAGCTCAGATTCCAGATCATTCGTTCTAATCCGGAGTTCTTCCAGCAACCAACACTTGTTGCAGATGTGGTCACTGCTATTCACAATGGGAACAGCCAGCTCCCATATCATTCAACTACAGCACAGCACCTTGCTATGTTAACACTGTTTCTCTCTTCACAGTTGCTGCCAGACCTGTTGAGCTTTTGCATCCTTTTCTGTTTTTATTTGGAAATTTGCATCTTATTTGTTCAGAGATCGCTCTAAAGAACTGTCTTGTTTGTTGTTGTGACAAAAAGTTGTCATTTCTGGCACCGATATGATTGTTCTTTTATTTTGTTTGTGGTGCATTCGAAGACTAGTCAGTGGGGGTATTTGCTATACTGTTCAACTGTGCCATAACAAATTGAAAACCAGTTTCCTTTATTCTCATGCCTGTACAAAGAAACTGTAATGCAGTAAATTGTATGAGTGTTATATGTGGCAATGTGCAAGCTCCCACTTTTCAGGATGTGGTTGGATTCTCTTCCTCTTTATTCAAGGTAGTTTAGAAGGTTGGGTAGAATATGGTGAGAGAAGATAACTGGATGGCTTGAGGCGTTAACTTTCAAATGTAATGTCAAACCATAGATTTATCTGTTCTTTCAGATATAGTCTGAGAGTTGCAGTATATTGCAGAAGGAGGCCAGTCAGATCAAAAAGGCTTTACAAGAGAAATCCAGTTTAGTTTCATCCTTCACTCCATCACCATAGCTCTGCAAATTTTTCTTCCTCAAGAATGTATTAAGTTCCCGTTTGAAGGCTACTACTAAATTTGTACCCATTACCTTGTCAGGCAGTATATTCCAAATCCTAAACAGTTGTTTACTCATAAGATTCATCTCTATATGGACAGGAATTATCCACTGGGACTTTCTGAAGATAATTAGGCTTGTTTTCTTTGTCTCCTGGCCAATATAGATTCTTCAATTATTGAGCACCTTTTTTGACATTATTATTCATCAAACAGAACAAGACTTTGAGCAACTTTGAGCAACTTTGAGCTGCTGAAACTGAAACTGCAGACATTTACTGGTGATCTGGGTGTCAGGAGTTTGCAATGCCTCTTGCAGTCTCCGACATGGTGCAATTACAACATACAACCTGTCCTTCCATGTCTACCTACCTTATTTATTTAGTTTGATTAGTTCATGTGTCACTAGTTTAGTAAAATGATAACAATATATCTCTGGTGGTGGGGTCCGTTTGTAGGTGGCAGAAATGGCGGAGGATGATGCAATATATACTTAGGTTAGTGGGGTAGAAGGTAAAGACTGGGGGGTTTTGTCCTTGTTGCGTTTGAAGGGGTGGGGTTCGAGGTTGGAGGTGCGGGACATGGATGAGATCCACTGGAGGGTAACATGAACCACGTGGTAGGGGAAATTGTGGTCTTGGTTCTGTAGTGGAACTGGTCCTCGTGGGAGCAGATACAGTGGAGGCAGGGGAATTGGGAATACAGGATGGCATTTTTACAGGTGGCAGGGTGGGAGGAAGTGTAATCCAGGTAGCTGTGTGAGTCGGTGGGTGTGTAGAAAATGTCAGTTTTTAGTCGGTCAACGTTGATGGAGATAGAAAGGTCCAAGAAGGGGAGGGAGGTGTCAGAGATGGTCCAGGTGAATTTAAGGTCAGGGTGGAATGTGTTGGCGAAGTTGATGAACTGTTCAACCTCCTCGTAGGGAGTGGTGCCGGTGTAACTATGGAAGATAGACTGTTCTACGTAACCAACAAAGAGACAGGCATAGCTGGGGCTCATGCGGGTGCCCATGGCTACCCCTTTCATATGAAGAAAGTGGGAGGATTCAAAGGAGAAATTATTGAGGAAGAGGACCAGTTCAGCTTAATTAATTAGAGTGTCAGTGGAAGGGTACTGATGGGGACGTCGGGAAAGGAAAAAATGGAGGGCTCCCTCACCACCCGATGCTGGAGGAAGAACACGCTTCTGTAGCTCCTTTTTTTTGCCAGCATCATAGTAACGTTTTCCCTCCAAACTGGCATCAAGTGCACATTCATTCAATTCTTGTGCTATCCATGAATGGATGCTATTTTATTGAAGGTGTTATTCCTGAACTTTCCCTCCCAGGTTGGATGTGCAAGTCAGAAAATTGCATAAAAATACAAGATTCTGGATCTGGGGCAGACATTCCAGATTTGATTAAAGTTCAGAGCCTTTTCTTGCACTGCTCAAAGTGTTGAAAGCAGTTCAAAATCAGGTCGGGCATTGAGCAATGGAAATTACAACTGCACCAAACAAATCACTATTAATTGCTAGTGATGGCTGTTGATATTGCCACCTCCTGTCAGAATGGCGAAAGGTTTGCTGGATTGCCTAAAATATCCATGGATGTGCAGGCTAGGTGGATTAGTCATGGGAAATGCAGAATGACAGGGTTGGGATAAGGAGGTGGGTCTGTGTGGTATGCTCTTTGGATGGTTGGTGTGGACTTGATGGGCTGAATGGCCTGTTTCCATACTGTAGCGACTCTATGATCCTATGATGCCAGTTGTAGTGTTTGTTTGAAGTCCAGTTGGGCTACTGGCATTTTACATGATTATATCATTAATCTCACATACCAAACAGTCTCTCAGAATCTCACTTAGTGTTAAACCAAAATCACAGTCCTCTACCTGTTGTCTTAACCTCATCAAAAATCCCAATAAGGATTCCCCTGGTTCTCAAACTGTCGAATATAGCTGATAGCATGTCAGAATTAGAGGAGGCCTCGGGTCATAATATTCCTTAGCTAAATCTATGAACTCTTAGTTTCTGGTGCCTCCAGGAAAATTAGGCTCTTAATAACTGAAAAAGCTGTGGGTCCACATGCTGTTAGGAGAATTACTCATTGTTTTTCGTCTGCCCCAATGTCACTTGCCTAGAAAAAATAACGCATTCCTTCCACATACCGTGTCCAGTCTTTGACAGCCGGATTGAATGAATTAATTTCTTAAATAATGGCATGATCAGAAATGCCTGCCCCAATTCAAAGATGACTGTTGCAAGTGAATATCTTCCAGGGCATGTTTTTCTCTCATTACCACTAAGTAATTCTATGAAGGCCGATATCTGGATTCCAAGTCACCCTTGATTTCGCGTGCAAGTTCATGACACTGGCCTAACTAGCACAGAGCTGGCTCCTTAAGTGAGCGAAACCTCTGACACTCCTGTTTATATCTGTCAGCCAGGTCTCCCTGACTGGACAAGTTTAACTGCCCTAATCAGGGAACACCTATTAAATGATATCTACCTTGCTCATATCATTTCAATCACTACACCGAAAAGACCGCATAAATATTTGAATGCTCCCTCATCTGCTGTCTCACCTTTTAGAAGTCCAAAGAGTACAAAACTGATTTAGAAGTATTTTTGCCTTTGTCTGGGTGAACTGAGAAGTCAACACTGCTCAGTGGGTCCAGAAAAGCAACTAACATTCATGTCTGTGAAACAACACTTCATGAAAACCATTTAAGTAATCTGGCCAGGTTTGTTCTTTTTTTTGAAACCTCTTAATTGTATTTGTTTGCCTGTCTGTGTTTGTATGAGTTCACAGCATACACATTAATTAGATTACTGAGTTTTTAATTTCTCTCTGATAAAGAAATTGTATATTTAATAAATATATAAGTTTTTTTATGATTTTAATTATTCATAAAGTCTGGGATTGTTTATTTAAAGGTCTGGTTAGGAACCCTTGGAGTGACTATTGGAACCTTTGACAGTTTAGTTTTACTCTGTTGTGAACACAGAGATAGAAAGGCCAATTTGGTTCAGCTGTCTGTCTCCGTGTTGTAACAATGCCTATAAAAACTTTTACAGTCAGCTTTTATGTTCCCTACAAGCAAACTCTCATGCTCAATTTTCCCCTTCTTAATCAATCCCTTGGTCCTCAGTTTTTGACTTGTAAACTGCACCCAATCTTCTGGTTTGTTGTTTCTTTCTTACAAATTTACATGCCTCTATCTTGCATCTGATTCTATCTCTAACTTCAGTTGTAAGGTGTTTGGCTTCTGTTCTAAATGCATGAAGCATTTAAAATAAAATGAATGAACTAATCACGCAGATAGATGTGAAAGGGATTATGGAGACTTGGCTGCTGGGTGACCAGGGAGGGGGAACTGAATGTCCCAGGATGTTCAGTAATTAGGAAGGGCAGGCAAAAATGGAAAGGTGGTGTCATGGCATTGCTGGTTAAAGAAGAAGTTAATACAATGGTGTTAAAGAATATTAAGCTGTGACAATGTGGAGTATGTATGGGTTGAGTTGAGAAACACCAAGTAGCAAAAAACATTAGTGGATGTCATATGTAGACCCCCAAGCTGCAGTGGTAATGTTGGGAATGGCATTGAACAGGAAATTAACAATGCATGTGATAAGGGAATATCAGTGATCACGGGTGATTTTCATCTGCACATAGATGAGGCAAATAAAGTTAGTCACAATGCAGTAGAGGATGGTTTTCTTGATCAATATGTGGAGGAACCAACTAAACAACAGGCCAAATTATACTGGATACTATGCAATGAGAAGAGAGTCATTGCCAATCTAGCTGTGTGAGACCTCTTGGGGAATGAATGTACATAACATGGTAGAATTTTTATCAAGATGGAGAGTGAGATAGTTGATTCAGAGACTGGCATACTGAATCTTAATAAAGGAAACTATGGAGATATGAGTCATGAGTTGGTTTTGATAGACTGAGGAGGCTTACTTAAAGGGATGGCAGTGGATAGGCAATGGCAAACAATCAAGGAACGCATGGGGGATCTGCGATGACTGTTTATTCCTGTCTGGCACAAAAGCAAGACAGATAAGAGGGCCAATCCATGAATTACAAAGGAAATTAGAGATAGTATCCGATCCAAGGAAGAAACATACAGACTGGCCAAAATAAAAATAGGTCTGAGGATTAGTTGCAATTTAGAATTCAGCAAAGGAGGACCAAGGGATTGATTAAGAAGGGGACAAAGTATTATGAAAGTAAGCTTGCAGGGAACATAAAGCCTGACATGAAGAGTTTCTATAGGCACATGAAGAGAAAGAGATTAGTGAAGACATTATAGGTTGCCTACAGGCAGAAATGGGGAATGTATAATAGGGGACAAAGAAACAGCTGAGCATCTGAACATTGGTTCTGTTTTTACAAAAGAGGACATAAATCAGATTCCAGAAATGTTGGAGAATGCAGGATTTAGTGAGTGGGAAGAACTGAGGAAGATTATATTAGCAGAGAAATAGTACTGGGAAAATTGAGGGTATTGAAAGCAAATAAATCCCAAGGGCCTGATAATCTATATCCTCGGGTATTTAAGGAAGTGGCTCGAGAAATAATGGATGCATTGGTGGTCATCTGCCAGGATTCTATAGACTCTGGAAGAGTTCCTACAGATTTGGGGGTTGCTAATGTTACTCCAATATTTAAAAAGAGAGGTAGAGAGAGCCAAGGAATTATGGACCAATAAGTATAACATCAGTAATGGGGAAAATTCTTGAATCCATTATCAAGGACTATAGAGAGAAGTATTTAGAAAGCAGTGGCAAAATCAGACAATGTCATCGTGATTTTATGAAGGGGAAATCATGTTTTATAAATCTGTTAGAATTTTATGAAGATGTAACTAGTAGAGTTGACAAGGGGAGCCAGTCAATGTGGTATATTTGGACTCTCAGAAAACATTGGACACAAGAGATTATTATGCAAGATTAAAGAACATGGGTTTGGGGGAAGTGTATTAAGGTGGGCAGAAAACAGATTGGCAGAGAGGAAACAAAGAGTAAGAATTAATGGGTCCTTTTCAAATTGGCAGGCAGTAACTAATGGGGTGCCACAGGGATCTTTGCTAAGACCCCTGGGGTTTCACAATATATATGAATGATTTGGATGAGACAACAAAATGTAACATCTCAAAGTTTGCAACTGATACCAATTTGGGTGGGAGGGTGAACTGTAAGGAGGATGCAGAGAGTCTTTAGCATGATTTGGACAGGTTGGATGAGAGGGCAAATCAAGGGCAGATGCAGTATAATTTGGATAAATGTGAGCTGTTCACTTTGAAAGCAAAAACAAGAAGGCAAACTACTACCTGAATGGCTGTAAGTTGAGAGAGGGGAGTGTATAGTGGGACCTGGGTGTCTTTGTGCACCAGTCGCTGAAGGTAGGCTTGTAGATGCAGCAGGCGATAAAGAAGGCAAATAGTGTGTTGGCCTTCATTGCAAGAGGTTTCAAGCACAGGAGCAGGGATATGTTGTTGCAGTGATACAGGGCCTTGGTGATACTACACTTAGAATATTGTGTGCAGTTTTAGTCTCCTTTTCTGAGGAAGGATGCTCTTGCTTTTAAGGGAGTGCAGTGAAAGTTTATCAGGCTGAGTCTGGAGATGGCAAGACTGACATATGAAGAGAGATTGACTAGGTTAGGATTGTTTTTGCTTGAGCTCAGAAGAGTGAGGAGAGATCTCATAGAGACTTATATAATTCTAATAAGACTAAACAGGGTAGATGCATGGAGGGTGTTCCCGATCGTTGGTGCATCCAGAATCAGTAGTCACAGTCTGACGATTTTGAGTGCACTATTTAGGATGGAGATGAGGAGACATTTCTTCACCCAAAGAGTGGTGAGCCTGTGGAGTTCATTGCCACAGGCAGTAGTTGATGCCAAAATATTGAATGTATTCAAGATGCAGCTAGATGTAGCACTTGGGGTGAATAGGATCGAAGGTTATGGGAAGAAAGCAGGATTAGGCTGGAGTTGGATGTTCCCAGAATTCCTCGAAGCATGGTATTCCAACTGGAACTCTGTCAACAAACACATTGATTTGGATCCCATCTATCACCCTCTGAGAAAAAGAACAGGAAATGACATCACCAACCCGAGGAAACCTAACACAGATAAATAGAAAGTGGGCCATAACACCAGTGCTTCACCAGAGGCTCACTGATGATGTTAACTAGTTTGTTGATGAAACGTCTGAAAATGAACTTCCCAGCTCAACGAGCAAGCTTATATCCAGAGTTGGATGATTGTCCATGATTGTGATGAATGGCTGAGCAGGCTGAAAGGGCCAAATGACCTCCTCCTGCTCCTATCTTCTATGTTTCTGTGTTTCTCTTTGCTATCTTGCACTAGACAGGATGAAACAAATTTTGTAGTTCACCCACTCACTTTTTGAATGTTTGCAATTGCCTATGCACTTTCATTCCTTTCAGTACCATTTCTCAATCATTATAACCAATCACACTTCACACCATCATAGTTTCCCTTATTAAGAGTCTGGACCATAAACACAAAATCAACAACCTCGCTTTTTATTTTGTTGAAGAATTCTTTTGTATTATGGTTGTTCATTCCCAAGGGATCTCTCACAACTACATTACCTATATTTCCTTTCTCATTGTGTAATAGGATCCAGGAAAACCATTCTGTATATGCTCTAGGAATTTGTCTACAGTATTATGAATAACTTGATTCACTGAATCTATATGCAGGATAAAATCACCTATAACTACAGATTTTCCTTTATTGCATTCACCTGATTTCCTATTTAATACTCTTCCCAACATCTCAACTAAAGTTTGGTAGTATATATACCATGGTCACTAAAGTTTTTTTGCCTCTTAGTATTTCTCAATTCTATCTGTAGAGATTCTACAATGAGCTAATATTTTCCCTCAATATTGTGTTTATATCATCTTAAACCAGTCATGCAACTTCACTGTCTTTTCCAACAAAATACTGAATAACACTGGATGTTTAGTTCCCTGGTCACCCTATGGCCATATCTCGGTTATCACATCTATATCATACTCATTTATGTCCATTGCATGATTAATTCATCCACATTATTTCAAATGATCCATGCATTCGGGCACAAAGCCTTAAGGCTTATCTTTTTAATATTCCTTGCCTCATTTTTTACTGCAGCCTAATTTGATTCTGACCTTTGATTCCTCTGCCTATCATTTCTTATTTCTTTTTCCATCTTTTGTTCTTGTCCCTGATTCCCCTTCCTTTGATTTCTTGCATAAGTTCCCATTCTCCCTGCTAATTTTGTTTAATACCTCCCCAACCACTCAACATTGCTAAGTGTTTTATTACCTTAAAATAATCCTGTTTGTGTGAAATCTTTGATGCCCCTGCAGCCTTATGTGTTCAGTATGGTTTCTCCTGTGTTAAAACCCATGTGCCCTGCAGGGGAAAGTGAACTGTTATCAGTTTCAGTGATGGGACTGTTAGAATTAAATAGATGGCAGGGTGCTAAGCTGTGAAATATGTGTGTGAGTCTTGTAATGTTGTTTTGTGCAGAAAGTTGAGGTGAAACTATATAAAAGCTATATAAAAGTTGTGATTGATAGAAAATATTGGTAGGTGAGAGACATGAGGGTGAGATTTCAAAAGCTGTGAGAAGAATAATGGACTTGCTGCAATTTAAAGATTTGAAGAATTCACTGACCTTGATATTTCATGTGAGATTATTGAATATCTGGTGGAATTGCAACCAAATTCTGAATCTTTAGCTGAGTTGTCTGTTTCTATTGTTTTTCTGAGTTTACAGGCCCCTGTAGATTGAAGATTTAACTCTTGTTCACTTCTTCTGCTAAACTTTTCAATGCAGTATCAAACTTTCTAGGAGTGTGTTGTCTGTCCTGAAACATCAATATTTAATATTTTTCTTGTTCTCACACCCTTTCCCCACCATATTCAGCACCAGTGGCAGGTGGAATGTACCTCTCCTTTAAGAACTGCAGGATAATTTTAGGAAATGAAGGCTAGCTTTAAATGGTGCTAGCATTGTACAAACCTGGGTATCCTTCTGCAGAGTGCAGATTGCCAGCAGCATCCAGGTGCTCGCTGTACACTACTGTAGGTATCATTCTAATCTAATATTTGTATGTTATCTGCTTTCGAAGCATGGGTGCTTGGGATAATTAAACATTACAATCTTACCCAATTTCAGACCCTTCCCAAATTTGCAGTCCAAATGTTTATTGGTTACAGTCATGCAAGCATTTCTCATGAGGTATTGTTGCATTACAACAAAATAAGGGGTGAATGATGAAATGGAAAAAACGTTATCCAATACCCATCTTCGCATTAGCGTAGCTGTTGGTGAAATTAACCAGAATGACAACGATTAATACTAATTTAGAAAGTTATGTGGAGGTCCAGATAATGTGGTTAAAAATACTACAAATTCCTTGATGACCCAGCGTTCTTTTGGTATCCCCCAAAAAAAAGTAAACCTTAGCTTAAACTTTCACTTTCCTAGCTAAGAGTACACGAGAATAGCAGATTTCTGTTTCACATGGTGAAGCTAAAATTGTTCCAGTCATAAAATGACTTCAGTTTATCAACTCCAACATCTGAATTATTATGGACTTCCATCAAATTACAATGAAACAAAGCATGCCCAAGTGGCAGCATTCCCAACTCTTATACTGGCAGAGCTCCTTCACTGTGGGGATTTCTTAACTCATAAATCCCCTTGTTTCCACCCCTTTAGGAGGTATAAAGACACTTCATCAGCTTGATGAAGCATATTTTGATGTACTCAGAAGTGATGTGAAAATAAGTGGTTTTGTGAGATCTGACAATCTGAGCACTGTTGGTTCTGAGGTTCTGTCCTATGGTCCTGCTTTAATAATTTTCATTGCCAAACAGCAATATTCTGATAACTGTTGATCATGCTGGAAATTTGACAAGCAAAGTTTTTTCCCTGATACAATTGTTCAGAAAAAATATGATGAGATTCTGCCAAGTTGTCAAATAGTTTTTGCAAGACACCACCAAAAGATGCTGAAAAATATAAATTACCATACCGTGACCATGACTGAGTGTCACTATGGGAAAAGCATCAATTCAGTCGAGAAATGGGTGGTAGAGAGATTTTGGATCTGCTGACATGAACATATTCTGTCTTCAAATGTTCTAACAATGATTCCACAGAACTGATGCGCGAGGTTGTATTCAAGAAAAAAAATGTAGGAAGTTGTTGGGCCTGATTTTCCAAGGAGTAGCAATCATGAGTGAATTCCTACTCCACTCCTTTTATGTAATGTAAGAGCTCTGTGTTTCTGACAGGATGTTCTGATTAAGGCTCCTTTAGAATTGTGGAGCCATACTTTCATTCTGATAGGTCTGTGGTCATATGGAGCAATTGGCGAATGCAAACCATGATTCTTCCTTCACAGCAGTTGATGCAGTATTCAATGCATGAGTAAATAAGGTAAGTGTGAGGTTAGGGTGCCAGGCAGGTTGGGAGCCATGTGAGAAGGGTGAAAGGATGTAGGGTTTTGGTTTGCAGTCAGTAATGTTCTAAATTTTATATTGTTCAAATCACCCTCTGATCCCTGGTTCTAGATGCTGGACATATGAGAAGATTTGTAGCTCAGGTTAAGGTTCTGGATGTAAGTTTTCAGACATTTCGTCACCATACTAAGTAACATCATCAGTGAACCTCCGGTGAAGCACTGGTGGTATGGCCCACTTTTAATTTATGCGTTTAGGTTTCCTTGGGTTGATGATGTTATTTTCTGTGGTGATGTCTTTTCCTGTTCTTTTTCTCAGGGGTGGTAAATGGGATTCAAGTCAATGTGTTTGTTTATAGAGTTCTGGTTGGAGTGCCATGCTTCTAGGGATTCTCGCGTTTGTCTCTGTTTGCCTTGTCCTAGGATGGATGTATTGTCCCAGTCAAAGTGGTGTCCTTCCTCATCTGTATGTGAAGATACTAATGAGAGTGGGTCAAGTCTTTTTGTGGCTAGTTGAGAGGAAAATCACCTATACAGTGTATTAAAAAAGAACGGGTACCAATGAACACATTCCACCGATTTCTCAGCAACAAACCCAAACAAGCAGACAAAATGCGTCCAGAAACCCCAGCATCCTAGAAATGACTGCCAGACTACTCGGACCTCTTGGCATCATGGTAGCCCTCAAACCCACCAACACAGTAAAACAACAGTGAATAACCTTGAAAGACCCCATATAGACAACAAGCAAAACTAATGTCATTTACAAAATACCTTGCAAGAACTGTAACAAACACTACATTGGACAAACAGGCAGAAAACTAGTCACCAGGTTATATGAACATCAACTAGCCACAAAAAGACATGACCCATTCTCACTAGTATCCTTACGTACAGATGAGGAAGGACACCACTTTGACTGGAGTTTCAGCTCACCACTGCAGAAAACACAACTTTGAAGTGTAACTGGCTGTTCCCACTTGCCATACCCAGTGCCTTGATGAAGACTTTGGATTACATAGACTCTTCAGTTTGGTTGAGTCCGCTAATGCGGTAAAGTGCATGGTGAATTTATCTAGTAAATACTTGGTTTTCCATACTTTCTATAGGTTTTGTGGGCCAAGTTTTCACCTCAGGATGTGTCTGAGGCCTTGTGGTGTTAGTCGGATTGGTGATTTTGGGGTTTGTCGGTTCTTGGATCTGCTGGGCGTGTTCGTTTGCTGTTGGTTCCCCTGGTTCAGAACAGGCCTGTGTTGGTTAAATTACTGTTGTATCCCCTTTCTGGAGATAGCTCTTGGAAATAGTTGTTGGAATTAGCTGGAGATAGCACTTTGGAACACTTCCTGAAGTAAGATTGGAACCTGCAATTACACTGATTGTGGGACCCTTATCTTCAAGCCAAATATGTATTTTCATTGCGTTTCTGGTGCTCCTTTTGAAGTCAATTGTTTTTCAGTAGATAAGAGTATGGGTGACTGGATTTTGATTGAAGTTGAATGTCCAGTATCTCCATAGGCCCCAAACTGCCTGTGCTGAGTAGCCCGAGATATAAAAATTATCCCAGGCTAGAATGTTAGATTTGGTTAATTGTTCTCTTAAAGTGGAGGTGTAAATTGGTATTCCAAACTAAACAGTAGTTCCAGACAGAAATCATTCTGGCTCTGTCATGTGTTAGCTGCAGCCTCAGCATAGGATTTTGTCCAGTATTTCAGATATTGGAAAAGTCCAGGGTCTTGTCCACTTTTTTAGATGTTGGGGATTTTTGATCAATCCTATGAGACAGCAAGAGGGCCGTGGAGGTGATTGAGTGGTCACAGAGTGTTGGTGATATTGGATCAAATGGGGGCAAGGTCGGGATTGTCAAGATCAAGGGGAGGTGGAGGGTTTGCATCTTAGGAGGGGGCCAGGAGAATTTTCAGGCTACATTTCCTTTAAAATTTTGTGTCTCTGTGGACCTCCAAGATCTGTGTGTGATTATGGTTTATGTGACTAAGTGCAAATGTGTCCACTCTCCAAACAGCATGTGCAGATTCTCTGAGTTGCAATGTGGCCCCACAGCTGAAGAACATTGATATCAGGTCCAGGAGAGATGAGGCAATGGCACACACCAGGAAAGCAGGAAGTGATGTTGTGGATGTATTTTGTTGCTTTTTTTTGTTGACATCTTTTTCTCCAGACAGCCACTGAGATAGCATTCACAGTCATTTTGGCTGCATTAGCCCTCTCTTAAAAGGAAACACATACAAGAATTAAAGTGCAATATGTCAAAGGTGATCCAAGATTATGAATTGTGGTCATAACAGTACATAACATAACTGCATATCTCCTTTCAGTGAATGCCTAAATAAAAATGATGCACCATCTACGATAGTCTGAGCCAATTGGAAAATAATAAGCTATAACATTGATTTTTTTAAATATAAAGTGCAATTAATTTTGTGAAAAAGCAAATGCAAGAAAGATCAAAAGCATAAAATATTAGCTTGCCAGATATCCAATGCTACTTCATGGCAATGGATCAGATGTCAAAAAGTATGGTGCTGGAAAAGCACTGCAGATCAGGCAGTATGTGAGGAGCAAGAGAGTCAACATTTTGGGCAAAAGCCCTTCATAAAGAATATGTCTCATCCAATGATTAGTGAAGACATTTGTATTTGGTAACTATAAGGTTCAAATTATTTTTACTATTTTAAATTGGTAATGGTTATTGTCAGGTATCCCTTGATTCATGAATGAGGTTCACATAGGGTAATGGGTTTCTTCAAGTGATTGAACAGACAGATTCATGGCCCACAGATTGTTGGTCATGTGGAGCAGGACCCATAATATAGTGGGATCTGTAATGCAGGATTTGCTTCCTTTTCTGTTCCTCGTTATTGCTGCTTTATCTCATCATTAACTTGCTATGGCTGAAAGCATGATGCAGCCTGATTGACACATTGTCTCAGTTTTGACCAATGACAGTGTTCATAATTTGTCCTAGTCATTTATGTCAATGCAGATGTGATTCAAGAAGATCTCCAGAATGTCTTTGAAGTGTTTTCTTTGCCTTCCTCTCCAATGCCATTTGCAAGTTGAGAAAACAGGACCTGGCAAGGGAAGCATTTTTGGTCACCAAGCAAAATGCCCAATCCATTGTTGTTGATTTTGCAGGTTTGCTATTCCTCCCATCGATCAACAATACTGCTAGGTGCATTAGTCAGGGGGAAATGGGTCTGAGTGGGTTACTCTTCGGCAAGTCGGTGTGGACTTGTTGGGCCGAAGGGTCTGTTTCCACACTGTAGGGAATCTAATCTAATCTAATCTAAACTAGGTCGAACCCTCGACCTATGTTCACCTATCCCCACCTCACCACCTTGCCGCCCCCACCCCCTTTATCTGCAGTTCCCCTAATCAAGTCTCTAATCAAGTTTGTATCAATGCTTCAGGAGCTAGCTGGCTTAAAAAAGTTCATGATATGATAACAAATTATTTGATTAGGTTTGTGGTCTATTGTTTGTCCTTTAGCACTAAATTATGCAGTCTTCTATTTTAGATTGTTAACGAAAACAAAGTGAAATTGAGTTAATACAAAATGTCAGCTATTGTACAGTTTGTATGTCTGTATATTGTCCTATTTATCACATTGTTTATCTGAGCATATCCAAAGTACTTTTACAGTGAATCCTTGTTTAGCATTTATATGTTCCTGTATCAGGAGCTGACTAAGTATTCCTGACTGATAATTTGATGAAATGAAGGACATAGAAATCTAGAGTCTAGAGTTGGTTCAGTTTGAAATGACTACATTCTCGAAACCCATGTAAAGAATGATTCAAAGACTGCAAGTATGCAAAGGCACTTCATTCACCACAGCAAAATGCAAACCAGACCTGAAAGTACTCTAGATGATAGGTATACTCATGTCAAACAAACAAACTGGAAAATGTCAGGTAATTTTTTGAATGCAATTTTAGAATGGTTTAAATGTATTTTATATGACTTCTGTTTTTAAAGTGATGAAAAGTAAAATTAACCATCTACACTACAGTTTATATGATCTATGAATTCACTGTTTACAAGCTAATGTTTGGTTATTATCAGAAGACATACAAGCAGTTTTATGTTTCCTGCTTTGAGAACATGTGCTAATGGCCATTGCCTACCCAGGTGCTTTCTTTGACTGCATTTGCAACCTAGAATTAGACTCAGTCCAACTCTGGAGAGGTATTTCCACCAGAAACTCCTCAGTCTGTTCCATTTCCTCATCTGTCTGAGAATTCATTAACATAAATTCTGAGGAGAGCTCAGAAATTAGTGCATATCCTTTAAAATTATATAGTCTCCAGCTGAAGAGGGTCATTCACTAAAAAAAAACAATGTTTGACACAGCCATTTGACTGTAGATCAACTTTACTCTTGAGTCCTACTGTTATTTCCCAAGAATGCTCATTACAGGAACCACTGGTACAATGCAGCCAAAGATTGCAGTGAGACAAGGCAAACAAGCATAGATGGAGTTGTCAATTTCACCATTGCTGGTCTATTAAGCTGTCCTGGAGGAAAATGGCATGAGTAGACACAGATGTCAGTGCCAACAATTTTGGGGCAGCACTGTGTCTCAGTGGTTAGCGCTGCTGCCTCACAGTGCCAGGGACCTGGGTTCGATTCCAGCCTTGGGTGACTGTCTGTGTGGAGTTTGCACATTCACCCCATGTCTGTGTGGGTTTCCTCCGGGTGCTCCTGTTTCCTCCCACAATCCAGTGATGTGCAGGTCAGGTAAATTGGCCATGCTAATTGCCCATAGTGTTCAGGGATGTGCAGGTTAAGTACATTAGTCAAGGGTAAATATAGGATTGAAGAGCCAGGGAATGGCTCTGGGTGGGTTACTCTTTGGAGGGTCAGTGTGGACTTGTTGGGCTGAAGGACCTGTTTCCACACTGTAGGGATTCTAAAAAAAAATCTTGCTGAAGCAAAATAGTAATGGCACTGGGTGCCAACTCTATTATGTTCAGGACTTTTGAAAACAATACTCTTTCACGGTTGTGGACGTCACTAGCTAGACCAATGTTTGTGATCTATCCTTAATCACCTTGAGAAACTGGCAATGAGCCACCTTCTTGAACCCTTTCAAGCCACGTGGTGTAGGTTCATCCATAGTGCTGTTAGGAAGGGAGGTCCATGATTTTGTAAAGTAAAAGCAATGTAGTTCTTCGTCAAGTTAGTTGTGGCTTGGAGGGTAATTTCCATGTGGTGATGCTTCTTTGCATTTGCTGTCCTTGTATAATACAGAACATGGACTTGGAAAGAACTGTTGATGGAGCTTTTGTGGAGTTGGTGTAATGCATTTTGCAGATGGTACACATTGCTGCCTCTTTGCATCATTGTTGGAGACAGTGAACATTGAAGGTGGTAGATGCAATGCCAAATATGTAGACTGCTTTATCTGGATGGTATCTAGTTTCTTGAATGTTGTTGGAGCTGCATTCATCCAAGCAATGAGAAAATATTCCATTACATGACTGACTTGAACCTTGCAGATGGAGGACACGGCTTTGGGAAGTCAGGAGGTGAGCTGTGTGTCACAGGATTCTTATCGCTTGACCAGGTCATGCATCCACAATATTTATATGGCTGACCCAGTTTCTGGTCAATGGAAACTCCCAGAATGTTAGTGGTGGTGTATCTAGTAATGAAAATGACGTTGAATGTCAAGCACAGATAGTTAGGTTTTCTCCTATGTTATGCAAAGTTGTTGCCAGGCCCGTGTGTGTTGTGAATATTATTTGCGAATTGTCCACCTGAGCATTGATTAGATTACTTACAATGTGGAAACAGGCCCTTCAGCCCAACAAGTCCACATTGACCTGCCGAAGCGCAACCCACCCATTACCCTACATTTACCCCCTTACCTAACACTACGGGCAATTTAGCATGGCCAATTCACCTGACCCGCACATCTTTGTGACTGTGGGAGGAAACCGGAGCACCCGGAGGAAACCCACGCAGACACGGGGAGAATGTGCAAACTCCACACAGTCAGTCGCCTGAGTCGGGAATTGAACCCGGGTCTCTGGCGCTGTGAGGCAGCACTGCTAACCACTGTACCTCCATGCCGCCGTAATCCTTGTGCAACACACAACCCTAGGAGTGCCCACAGTGATCTCATAGGATTGAGATGATTGACTTTCAATATCTACAATCAATTTCCTTCATGCTGGATACAATTCTAATCAGTGGGCAGCTTTTCCCCCAATTCCAACTGACTACTTGATTTCACATTTGGTCAAATTCTGCCTTGATGTCAAGGAACATTCACCTCACCTGACCACTTGAGTTCAGCGATTTTGTTCATGTTCTGATGAATGATGTAATGAGGTCAGGAGCTGAATGGCCCTGGTGAAACTCAGAGTGTCAGCGAGTAGGTTATTCCTTTGCAAGTATCAGGAGATAGCATTGTCAATGACACTGCTCATTATATTGCAGATAATCAAGAGTCAACTGATGGGCAGTAATTAGCTGGGTTGGATTTCTGCTGCCTTTTTAGACAGGACATGTTTGGACAAGTTTCCACAAAGATAGTTGTAGCTGTACTGCAAAAGCCTGGATGGAAACTTCTCAAACACAATTCTTCAATACTTTGCTAAAATGTCGTCAGTGAGGATTGTAGGTGTGAGAGGTAATTTCGGTTTAAACTTTAAGATGTGCCTGGACCACAGACTGATCTATAATAAAAGACAAAACCTTTGTTTCTTTTCTAACAACCATTTTATATACTCAAAAGTAGAGTAGTTTAAATTGTGCAGAATGCTGACAATTTGTGAGCTATAGTAAAAGCATGCAGGCTCTTGATTAATGAAGCCATTCACACAGCAGAGAAGGATGAGTCCTTCTCTGATAAGACTCCAGGATGGGAGGACGACTTGAGACATCTGTTTCAAGATTAAAAAGCTTTTGACTGATAAGACTACAGGGTGAGAAAAACAACAAACTTTGGAGACTCTGGAGCCTTTTGTTGCAGACTTTGTGATAAAAATAATGATGTTTTTAAGAATGTGAACCTCATGGCTTGTTGGAGCCAAGGAGAGGAGGGACTTGTCCTATAAATAATGGAGACTTTGTAAGCCTCAGCGCGCCTTTTCTTTAAGGGTGCCCGACTCTGCAGACTTGACTTGTTAATAAAACTTTGTTTTCCTGAATTTGTCTAGAGCGATTATTGAGAAGCGATTTTCGTTTCTAACAACTTGGGGGCTCGTCATCCGGGATCAACACTCCGGCCGCAAGGGGAGTTGAGGAAGGATATCGGAGAAGGTGCACCCTGCTGAGTTCAGCAGTCCCTGATTCCTTGCTTGTCGCCCCGCGCGGCTTGAGCGAGTGATATCCGGGAGGCTCAGGAAAACAAAGGAGGGGTGTACCCGAGGCAGTGGGGACGGTTAACGATCGAGTAATTTCGGTGCACCGAACCCAGGTAAGACAAAACTTGCGGGGACCGTGTTTCCGGAGGACTGGGTACCTACGGGGTGCCTGTGGATTTTTTTTTCTACAGAGACGTGGGACTCAGGAATCTGGAGACCGGGGCTCGCCTGTGAGGGATTTTGCAGAGACCGTGTTTGAGGAGGAACGTGTACCTACGGGGTGCCTGTGATTTGTGTCACAGAGACGTAGGACACAGGAATCCAAAGACCGGGGGTGCCTGCAAAGGAACCTGGGCGATCACGGGACTGAAGGTCCGGGAATTGGCTACATTGTGATAGATTATCACGGGAAAAATACGAAGTCCTCGGAAATGGGAAATAAGGGATCTAAGGTGATTAAGGGAAAGGTAGGCTTAAACAGGGACAATGACACATACCCCGGGGTACCTGACGATAGTCCGTTAGGGAGAATGCTAAATAATTGGGATCAGGCTGGAAGAAAGGGAAAATCTAAAAGGAAGATGGTAAAATACTGTCAAAAGTGGTCCCAGAAACCTATTCAGGGCGACTCAGTGTGGTGGCCTAGATTCGGTACTGACGAAGACTGGGTCCGGCAAGCCCTCATTTTATATGTCAATTCAAAACCTGATGTTAATCTGGAAGAAAGTGATTATGCCCTTTGTTGGCTGCCGGTTACGATATCTTGTCAAATGCAGGTAACTAATAAAGACTCGAAAGGGCAGAAAGAATGGGACCCTTTAGATCACTTACCGCCGCCCTACGTGACCCCGTCTGCCCCACAGAATGTTCCTTCGGGTGACGACGATTCAGGGGAAGGGGAAGAAGATGGGGAGGAATCACAAACTACCCCAGGGGTACAGACCAGATCTCAAGCTGAAAAGGGTCACAGACAAAACCCTGTCTCGATTGCAAGAATGAATCCACTCCGGGAAGTGCCCATGGGGGGCGAGGAAGGAAGGACGGGATATGTGAACGTCCCCTTGACGAGTACTGAAGTACGGAATTTCAGGAGGGAGATGAAGGGTCGCCTAGAGGACCCCATGGGACTTGCTGAACAATTGGATCAGTTCCTGGGTCCGAATACTTACACGTGGGAAGAGATGTGTTCCATCATGAAAACATTGTTCTCTAGCCAGGAGCGTCAGATGATACGACAAGCTGCGCTCTTGGTCTGGGAGAGAGAGGGGGGAGAAGGAGGGGAGCAGAAGTTTCCCCTCACCGACCCCGAGTGGGATAAGAACACGGAGGGAGGACGGCGCAACATGAGAGACATGCGGGAATATTGGATAAAAGGAATAAGACACGCAGCCCCAAAGGGGCACAATTTTACCAAGGCCTTTGGTAATCATCAAAACCCGGAGGAAACCCCTACGGACTTCCTAGACAGGATTAGGAAGAATGTGCAGCAGTTTGCTGGGGTGGACCCTGAGACGGACGTGGGGCAACAACTCATACGGGTAGAGTTTGTATCAAAGGCCTGGCCTGACATACGAAAGAAGTTAGAGAAAATGGATGATTGGGATAGTAAATCTTTAAGTGAATTACTACGAGAGGCGCAAAAGGTGTTTGTGAGAAGGGACGATGAGAAGCAAAGGAAGGCGACAAAGATAATGATGCAAACGGTGCAACAAATGACAGCTGGAAGAAAGGAAAAGGGAGAGCCGTGGCAGAAACAGGAAAGGGGAGAGTCGTGGCAAGAGCAGAGGAAAAGAGAACCATGGCCGGAACAAAGGAAGAGTGGAGGAACGCGAGACCGCGACAGGGAAACGAAGAGGACACTCAGATGTTACTATTGTAATGAAGAGGGACATTTTAAATGGGAGTGCTCCCGCTACAAGCGGGAGGGGAGGTCGTACGCCCTGATGGAGGAAGATTAGGGAGGTCGGGGGTTCCTACCCTTGGGACAAGAAGGACAAAAGGTGGACTGGTCAGATGAGGAGGAGCAGCGATTTAATATTATTAAAAATAAACTGATTCGAGCTCCGGTATTGGCTTTACCCACCCTGAAGGAACCGTTCCAGTTATATGTTAATAGCGCCGGCGGAATTGCCCAGGGTGTGCTCACTCAGCTGCGGGCAGGGAAACGTCAGCCGGTTGCATTTTTGTCAAAAATGTTAGACCCTGTGTCACGTGGATGGCTGACCTGTATCCAGGCAGTGGCAGCTACGGCAATGTTAGTAGAAGAGGCCCGAAAACTTACCTTTGGAGGAAGGATCACAGTATACTCCCCACATTCGGTTAGTGCCATACTGGCTCAGAAGGCTCACCGCTGGTTAACAGACTCTCGCATCCTAAAGTATGAGACGATTTTGATGACCGGGAACGATCTCAATTTTGCAAAAGATCTCAGTTGCAACCCAGCCCAGTTTCTGTACGGACGTCCTGCAGACGGGGAACAGGAGCATGATTGTGTGGAATTTGTGGACTTGCAGACCAAAAGCCGAGAGGACCTGCAAGAAGCCCCGCTGGGTGAGGGACAGGAACTGTATATCGACGGGTCCTCCCGGTGCATCAGTGGAGTACGATACAGTGGCTATGCTGTTATAGATGGTGCAACGAAACGGACGATTGAGTCTGGACGACTGCCCGGGAAGTGGTCAGCCCAATCCTGTGAGTTGTACGCCCTCCAGAGGGCCCTGAAGCTGTTGGAAGGGAAAGTGGGGACCATATATACTGACTCAAAGTATGCATACGGAGTCGTTCATACTTTCGGGAAAATCTGGAAAGAGCGAGGATTGATAACTTCCCGGGGAAAGGAATTAGCTCACGAACAAATGATCAGCCTAACGTTGGAAGCCCTGGCGTTACCTACGGAACTTGCAGTAGTCCATGTACCTGGTCACCAGAAGGGGTTGACACCGGAAGCGGTGGGAAACCGGCTGGCAGACGAGGAAGCCAAGCGGGCAGCGGTCGAAAAATCCGTCCAATTGTTAACGTTAATACCGTTGAGGGAGGGCCTCGCTAAACAACCCGTCTTCACCCAGGGGGAGATTGATAAAATGGATCAATTGGGTGCCCAGCTAGATACTAACGGGAAGTGGACGGTTCCTGATGGGAGACAAGTACTGAACAAACAGATCACCCGGGGTATTCTGCACCGATTACACCATCAGACCCACTGGGGGGTGCAAGCCATGTGTGACACAATCCTGAGAGACTATGTATGCAGGGGGATATACACATTAGCCCAACAAGAGGTAGTCGGATGCCCCACTTGCCGGCGTATTAATCAGAAAGCCATGCGTTCTATGCCAGCTGGTGGTCAGCCCCTAGCGATTAGGCCATTTCAGAGGATCCAAGTTGACTTTACAGAATTACCCCCAGTACAGAGATGGAAATATCTGCTAGTAATAGTAGACCATTTCACTCACTGGGTAGAGGCTTTCCCAACTGCCAAAGACGATGCACCAACCGTGGCCCGACTGTTGTTAGAGAACATAATCCCGAGATATGGCATAATGGAATCTATTGACTCCGATTGCGGGACGCATTTTATTTCTAAGCTACACCATTTGATCTGTAATGCCCTGGGCATCCAATGGAAATTCCACACACCCTGGCATCCTCAGAGTTCGGGTCGAGTTGAGAGAATGAATGGCACGCTCAAGACCCAATTGACTAAGCTGATGTTAGAAACTAAGTTACCCTGGCCAAAGTGCCTGCCCATTGCCCTAATGAGGATACGTACGGCACCTCGCCGAGATGTCGGGGTTTCCCCCTATGAAATGCTCTTCGGATAACCGTATTGGAGTAAGGTTGATGGATGTCCCACTCTACAAGGGGGGGATGTATTTATCCGAACCTATTTACTGGCCTTATCCCGTTCTTTTGCAGAACTCCGAAGGAAAGGTCTCCTGGCTCAGACTCCGCCGCTCGACTTCCTCCTGCATAAGGTGGAGCCCGGAGATTGGATACTTGTTAAGACCTGGAAGGCCGAAAAGCTCCAGCCGCGGTGGGAAGGACCGTTCCTGGTTCTGTTAACAACTGAGGCAGCTGTTCGAACGAAAGAAAAAGGGTGGGTCCACGCATCAAGGATAAAGGGGCCCGTTCCGCCTGAAGAAGAAAGCACCTGGACATGCGAGCAAGGGGACAAGCCGTTGTCGGTAAAACTGAAAAGACAGCAATAATGAACTCTACTTGGACTGTATTGGTGGGATGGTCTCCTAGTGGTAGCTGGTGGCGCACGGCGTTGCTGGTGGTTGGGGGCGGCATGATTCTTCTTCTCGTATTACCCTGCCTAACTCCCTGTATTCAGTTTTTAATTCAGAAAAATATTTCCCGACTCCAGGCAGTAGTGGTTCCACAACATGGGACACGGGAACTTAAAGTGATGTTGCTGCGAAAGACCAAGGATTTCCCGGGCCCTTGAGGGAAGGGGGGGCTTATCTTGGTCAGGCACATCTTAAAGAAAGAAAAGGGTGGAATTGTGAGAGGTAATTTCGGTTTAAACTTTAAGATGTGCCTGGACCACAGACTGATCTATAATAAAAGACAAAACCTTTGTTTCTTTTCTAACAACCATTTTATATACTCAAAAGTAGAGTAGTTTAAATTGTGCAGAATGCTGACAATTTGTGAGCTATAGTAAAAGCATGCAGGCTCTTGATTAATGAAGCCATTCACACAGCAGAGAAGGATGAGTCCTTCTCTGATAAGACTCCAGGATGGGAGGACGACTTGAGACATCTGTTTCAAGATTAAAAAGCTTTTGACTGATAAGACTACAGGGTGAGAAAAACAACAAACTTTGGAGACTCTGGAGCCTTTTGTTGCAGACTTTGTGATAAAAATAATGATGTTTTTAAGAATGTGAACCTCATGGCTTGTTGGAGCCAAGGAGAGGAGGGACTTGTCCTATAAATAATGGAGACTTTGTAAGCCTCAGCGCGCCTTTTCTTTAAGGGTGCCCGACTCTGCAGACTTGACTTGTTAATAAAACTTTGTTTTCCTGAATTTGTCTAGAGCGATTATTGAGAAGCGATTTTCGTTTCTAACAGTAGGGTTCTGGTTTGTAATCAATAATTTGCAGTGGTTCAAATCACCGCTGATCCCTGGTTCTGACACTGGACTTATTTAGGAGAAGAGAAATGAAGAAGGCAGTAGACGGGTGTTTACTGGGAGAAATAATTTCAGGGCAAAATAATCTGTGTTTATTAAATACAATAAGCAGACATAACACAAGAGATAAAGGCAAATGTAATAAACAGTGAAATTGACACAATCAACTATATAGAGAACAATAATTAAATATACAATTAAATCAAATACATGTTAGACACCATTAGAACTAAACAGCAGTTTTAATCACAGTAAACTTTAAACAGACCTCCTACTCTTGGGGTTCCTGCTCTGTCCTCACACACCTTCCCCTCCCTGCTAACTAGATTGGAAACTTTGGAATCGATTCCAGCCTTGGGTGACTGTCTGTGTGGAGTTTGCACATTCACCCCATGTCTGTGTGGGTTTCCTCCGGGTGCTCCTGTTTCCTCCCACAATCCAGTGATGTGCAGGTCAGGTAAATTGGCCATGCTAATTGCCCATAGTGTTCAGGGATGTGTAGGTTAAGTACATTAGTCAGGGGTAAATATAGGATTGAAGAGCCAGGGAATGGCTCTGGGTGGGTTACTCTTTGGAGGGTCAGTGTGGACTTGTTGGGCTGAAGGACCTGTTTCCACACTGTAGGGATTCTAAAAAAAAAATCTTGCTGAAGCAAAATAGTAATGGCACTTTCCCCTGCCTGATATGTCACAACGTCTGGCCTCTAATTCAAAAACTCTGAGTCAAAGCTGTTCAATCTGCAAACATTTAGTGCAAACCGATTTGCGGTGGATCATGTTGTCATCTAGAGGTTCCTATACCCCTCATCTGTGACACGTCATCTGTTCTGCTATGCTTTGTGTATATTAATTAGTTATTTACTTATTTTAATCAATTATTCATCATCAATTTTCTTCAATTTACCACTAGTTTCTATACTACTTTCAAATGTAAGAATAAAATTGACCTTGGCCACTTACCAAATAATTACTGGACAGTTAGCTTCTTTCCCTGTGATAGAGTAAGAACCAATTCTTACAGAGAGAAAAAGTTCCAGAAAAGTCAGTTTAAACTCCCTCCCTCAATTAACACCCTTGTCTCTTCCAGTGGAGACCTTGTAAAACATGGCTTAGGCCTGGAAAATGTTGAATACATCCAAAATTAAACTTTTACAAAGAGATGAAGACTCACCAACTGCCAGCACTCCGACTGCTAGACCACAAAGAATAGGAAAACAGATTTAGAATGTCTAAAAACAAAATAATAAAAAAGGTGTGATATATAAGGTTAGTGAGCTACTATGCTGTGTAGGAATATAATGTCATAGCAAAAATTGAAACAGAATTATAAATATTGAGGACTAGATCTTCATATTCATAGAGATTGTTGGAAAGCTCAGCAGGCCTGGCAGCACCTGTGGAGAGAAATCAGAGTTTACGTTTCAGGTCAAGTGAACCTTCCTAAGAACCCAGGGAGGGGTCATTTGACCCAAAACTCTGATGCTGCCAAGCCTACTGAAAATTTCCCATCAATCTCTATTTTAGTTTCTGATTTACAGCATGCACAGTTCTTTCAATTTTTATCTTGATATTCATAGTGTTCAGAAAATATAGCAAAAGGGTTAGAAAGCACAGTTAAAATCGCAGAACCGTGCTGCCAGTAAGAGAGGATATCTTTCACGGGGAAGAACTGATCTATTTGGTTAGTTATATTATGTAAACATGCATTGGTTAATTTGTAGAGTCATAGAATCATAGAGTCACATAGCACAGAATCAGATCCCTCGTCCAACCAGTCCATGCCTACCATAATCGTAAACTAAACTAGTCCCGCCTGCCTGCGCTTGGCTCATATCACTCCAAACATTTCTTATTCATGTACTTATGTGAATGTCTTTAAATATTGTAACTACAACTGCATCCACCACTTCCTTTCAAAGTTTATTCCACTCATGAAACACTCTGTGAAAAAAAATCTTTCTCCTCTCACCTTAAAAAATGCTCCCTTGTCTTGAAATCTCCCACCCTAGGGAAAAGATACCTGCCATTGACCTTAACTATACCCCTCAATATGTTATAAACCTATATAAGGTCACCTCTGAATCTCCACCACTCGAGTGAAAAAAGCCCCAGTCTATCCAGCCTTTCATTGTAACTCAAACTGTCCATTTCCGGCAACAACCTGGTAAAAATATTCTGAACCCTCTCCAACCTAATAATGTTCTTCCTATAACAAGACCACCAGAACTGGACACAATTCTCCACAAGAGGCCTCACCAACGTCCTGTACCACCTCAACATATCTTTGATCTTTAAAGAGCCTACTCTCTTTCAAGTTGCTCTCTTGCACTTAATGTACTTGTAAAATTTCTTTAGATTATCTTTAACCTTATTTGCCAAGACTATCTCAGATCCTCTCTTTGCCATCCTCTTCTCCCTCTTAAGAATGCCCTTATACTCTTTATACAGTTCAAGAGATTAATTGAACCCAATTGTCTATATCAAATATATACTTTTTCTTAATTATTGACTAGAACCTCAATATCTTTATTAAACCATTGTTGTTCAATCCTACTAGCCTTACCTTTCACTCTAACAGGAGCATAATGAGTCTGAACTTCTATTATCACACTTTTGAAAGCCTCTAACTTATCAGATGTCCCTTTATCTGTGAACAGTCTACTCCAATCAATTCTTGAAAGTTCTTGTCTCATATCATTACAATTTGTCTTACTCCAACTAAAAACTTTAATTTTTATGGAAGGCTTATCCTTTTCCATAATTATTTTAAATCAAATAGAATTATGATCACTAGACCAAAGTGTTCCCCTGTTATCACTTCAGTCACTTGCTCTGTCTTATTACCCATGAGAAGGTCAACTTTGCTGCTCCTCTAGTAGGAACATTTACATATTGATAAAAAAAAATTCTTGAACACATTTAACAAATTCTTCACCATCCATACCTTTACCACTATGGTAGTCCCTGATAATGTTTGGAAAATTAAAATCACCTGCTATTACAAGCTCATTGTTCTTACACATATCTGAGATCGCTTTACATTTTTGTCCCTCAGTTTCCCTCTGACTACTGGGAGGTCTGTAGTACAAGCTTATCAAGGTGATAATTGTTTTTTTATTTCTAATTTCAACCCCTATAATTTCACTGGACAGTTTTTCAAAAATATATTCTCCAGTTGCAGCAGTAATGTTTGTCGGAATCAAAATGCTCCCACCCCCTCCCCCAACACACACATACACACACACACCTCACCTTTTTCCTCCCTTTCTATCTTTCCATTAGCATCTGAAACGTGAAACACTTAGCTGGCCACCCCCGGGCCAATGTTTCTGTAATGGCTACAAAGTCCCAATCCCATGTTCCTAAAGACCCATTGTATCGAAATAAATGCAGTTTAATTCTTCAGAGTTACTTAATTCTCTGACTTGATTTTGTCTGTCTTTTCCAATTAACTTGTTATTTTTAGATTGAAGACCAATTTTCATCTATTTTTTTTTCTGCTACTTAAGATCTGTCCACCCCCCCTTCTCTAATAGTTTACAGTCTCCATTAACAGAAATAGCAAATATTCCCACTGGGCTATTGGTCCTTTTCTACTACAGCTGAAACCCATTCTTTGTGAATGGGTCTTTTCTGTCCCAGAAGAGATCCCAATGATTCGAGAACCTGAATCCTTGAACATTACACCGCCTTTTGAACCATTGATTTATCTCTTTTATCCTTTCATTCTTTCCCTCATTCGAGCTTGGGACTGGGAGTAAACTAGAGATTCCTACTTTTGAGATTCTGATTCTTAATATTATATTTAACCTCTTAAATTCACTCTGCAGAGCCTGAATCTTTTCCCTAACTATGTCATTCCTACCAATGTGTAGAATAACTTTCAGTTTCTCACTCTACCCTTTAACAATATTCTTCAGTCATTTTGAGACTTCCTTAACCAGGAAAACAACAAGCTATCCTAGATTCATGCTCACTGCTGTAGAATCTGTTGTCTGTGCCCTTGACACAAGAGTCCCCAATAACAATTATTATTTCAAATTTTGTCAAACCTTGCCTAACATAACCTTGCCTAAGATACATTCTTAGTGCCCAAAATCTGACTGTCTATTCTATTTTTCAACAATATCTGTTTGAGAAAGGAGAAGTCACAGGAGACTTCTGAACTATCTTCTTACCTTTCCTGCCAGTCACACATCTATCTGACTAATCCTGCTATATAATGACTTCTCTAAATCTACTAGCCATCCAACTTTGTGTCTCTTGTGTGCCCTCAATGACATTAAGCCCACAAATAAGCAATTTACAATAAAATTCATAAACATTATAGAGATGTACAGCATGGAAACAGACCGTTCGGTCCGACTTGTCCATGCCAACCAGGTATCCCAACCCAATCTAGTCCCACCTGCCAGCACCCGGCCCATATTCCTCCAAACCCTTCCTCCTATTCACATGGCCATCCAGATGTTGCAATTGTACTAGCCTCCACCACTTCCTCTAAAAGCCCATTCTACACACGCACCACCCTCCGCATGAAAACGTTGCCCCTTAGATCTCTTTTATATCTTTCCCCTCTCATCGTAAACCTATGCCCCCTAGTTCTGGACTCCCCCACTCCAGGGAAGAGACTTTGTCTGTTTATCCTCTCCATGCCCCTCATAATTTTATAAACCTCTATAAGGTCACCCCTCAGCCTCCGTGCTCCAGGGAAAAAAGTCTCAGCCTGTTCAGCCTCTCCCTATTGCTCAAATCCTCCAATCCTGGCAACATCCTTGTAAATTTTTTCTGAATCCTTTTAAGTTTCACTATATCTTTCCAATAGGAAGGAGACCAGAATTGCTTGCAATATTAATGAAATTGATGTCAATATTACAAATTTGGAGAACAGTGCACATGTCTGAGTTGATAGCAGCTTCACAACAAATTGTTTAATTCACACGATACCATTTTCTCTCTTGTAATGTTTGCAGAAACTAGAACCAGTTCTGGTGCACCCAACAGGCATGTGTAAGAGTCTCTGAATATTATTCCAGTTGACTTTTCAAATATCGTAAAGCAAATTGACAAAACTGAACCTTGCTTTGATAAATTGGCAATGTGGCACAAGGAAAGGTACGGAAATTGTTTGTCCCCATATCACAGCTATTATCCCTTTACAAGAGATGAATGAGTATAGTAAGCAAAAGGGCTCCTGTGGTCTGTAATTGTTTATTATCAAATGAACACAGTGAGTGAGGCCTTCCACTACATGTCTCTCAGTGTAGTCAAGCAAAATAATAAATTGACATTTCTGAGGCTGTCCCATCTCTCAATTATTGATTTCAGTGCTTGATGTCTCTTTGTCTGATTATAATTATTAGGTCTTAATGCTACACACAAAGTGTCTGCAGTAATGGTCAAAGTCAATTTAAGCCAAAAATAATTAGTGTTAATAACACTCAGGAAGAAGGGCTTATGCCCGAAACGTCGATTCTCCTGTTCCTTGGATTCTGCCTGACCTGCTGCGCTTTTCCAGCAACACATTTTCAGCTTATTACTTGCTACTGACAAAGCTTCCTTCATAGTAAATATAAAGGTATTAGCACAAATTTCTAGATATCAGGATTGAAACAAAACAGATAAGAAAGTGAAGACTTTTAAGAATTTTAATCGTAATAAGTGTGCATATATTGCTTGGGCCTGATCATTCAGTTCCTGCTGCTGAAAAGATTAATCCTTGAAGGCAGGTCCAACAGATATGATGAATTCTGTTATTAAATAGTTTGTGTTATGTTGGAAAGTGGACTCAAGAGGACAGCAGAGCTTTTGGTAAAGGGAAGACTTCTGTTTTCTACATCTGTAGATATGGTGCTTTTTAGAAGTCCAGCAATTCTACAGCAGATCATTAATTGATTTGTGATGTCTCTGTTTGTCTGTCCTTTGAAAGCTTTCTTCGAGATAGATCATAATATAATTGCATTCGAAGTGGCTTGTGTGCCTTTTTATATGATTCTTAGTTGGCAGGCTAAGATGGTTGCTGTTACTATGTGATGTAACCAAAAAGCCAAGTTAGGTTCCGTGTAAGACATTGGCATTTTGGAAGCAGCTCATCTCTAACCTGCAGTTCTTAGCAGTTGTTCTGGTTGATTAACATGCTCACAGTATGTGGTCAACAGAATTTTGTCATCTTCTGGATGAGACCAGAGTGAAACATTGCGACGTTGAGGATTGTCTTCACTTGCTGGAGCCAGATTGAAATCCACAATTCTGTATGAATTGACTATTTAATAGATTCTTTTCCAGGACAAATTTTCTTAACCATAACTATATAGTCATGACAATATGGAAAGCAAAATTTCAGAAAATAGCTGCTAAAAGGACAAGGTGTTGAAGAAATACTGTACGCAAATTCTGGCTGCATGAAAACTAGAACTGTTTGAAAACCAGACATTTTACTCTCTAGTGCTTCTTAATCCTTCCAGTTATAGAGTTTATACTGTCTGTTCGGTGTTTACATAGCAAATAACATGTGTCTCAAATACCATCATACAACAAATGGACTGGGCTTTATATGATCCAGCTTAGCGTGTTGGATTGGATCTTTCACTGAAATTGTGTGAAATAGACCAGGAATCTATATTACTAATTAACCTATTTAGAGATGTTATTACACACTACTGAAGCAGTTGGGACTTGAACCCAGGACTCCTGGTCTGGGGTAGGGACATTACTGCTGCACCATACTGACCAGGAATCTGTTGTGGGTCAACTGTAATGCTTTGATTTGTTGGGTAATGGATAATCTAAAATCTAGGAAAAACAATAATCCAGTGCCAACTCAGTCCAATGATGGATTTCAGATGTTGTATCTCTAATTCCTTATTGCACTTTTCAATTCAAAATTCCACACTCCATATTCATTCTGAAGGGTTCACACAAAGACACTATTCATTGTGAATTCACAATTATCTGCAATATATGAATAAAGACAGATGAAGGAGAAAGGATTAGTTTTCTGACTGTTTTTTATCTTTGGATATTGAAAACTGAGCTGCTCAGAGAAATGGATGATAATGTCTGCTGTATCTGGGTAAAAGAAAATACATGATTGTAGAGAACTGATTGCATATTCATTTAATGTATTAACTGTTATAAAAGTAATTAAAGTTCACAGATTTTGGAGCCTTGCCAAGTCATGAAATGTATTCTTTAGAAGTCAGTGAAGTGCTATTGGGGGTAGTTGCAGCTTTTCTAACCTTTTATGATAATGAATATTATAAATATAAGAACACATTATAGAAAGTCTTAGGGAATAACAGGCATAGCCAGACATCTGCTAAATCTGTTTTCCAATAATGTTAAAGATCCCAAGGCACTACTTTGAAGAACAACCAAGCAAAATCATGGAGTCAGGTTATCAGGAGGCAAGCACATGATTGTTAATGGATGTTGTAATATTGCATAGATCTTACAACTGACAGGCAGTGTACTTTAAGACAGATAACATCATGAAATGTGACATTCCAGAATAAAGGTTCCCACTTCATACCTGATCTTGTAACATGAAGACTGTTTTCTTGTTCAGACAGATGTCTTGAAGTTTATTAATGACACTAACTGCTTATACTCCTGTAATATCTCAAAGTTTTATATAGCCTGGGGTCTGTGCTTACTATCACTATGATTATTGCTGCTATAACAATAGCAACTTTTACTGGGAGTTTAATAAACAGTGTTGTTAATAAACTTCATGACATCTGTCTGATCAAGACCCAGTCTTCATAATACATAATATAAGGTCAAACAGATTCAGAGTACTCAGACCATATCATTCTGAAACAATCTTTTATTTCAATAACAAATCAATTGTATGCAAATTGATTGGCATATTTCCTAAATTTAAAGAAATTATATTTAAAGAAAATATTAAAAATACAGTTCAAACAGGTTCAAAATAGTGGAATGTGACCTTTTCTTTCTACCTGTGAAGAATTAACATTTCACTTGACAGAAGGTATCTTTCGCAGAGTAACACTCACTCAGTACCAAACTGAAATGTCAGCTCAGGTTTTAAGACTTGGAAGTGGAATTTAAACCAATAAACTTCCTACTCATAGGTAAATAATACAGCTGAGCTATGACTGACACAAGAATTCTAGGTTTTGCTTTAAAATCTTAAATTGCCAATTGATATATCAAAATGAATGACTGCTGTGGTTCTGTTCACCGAGCTGGAAGTTTTTGTTGCAAACGTTTCGTCCCCTGGCTAGGCGACATCATCAGTGCTTGGGAGCCTCCTGCGAAGCGCTTCTTTGATGTTTCCTCCGGTGTTTATAGTGGTCTGTCCCTTCGCTTCCGGTTGTCAGTTTCAGCTGTCCGCTGTAGTGGTTGGTATATTGGGTCCAGGTCGATGTGTTTGTTGATGGAGTTTGTGGATGAATGCCATGCCTCTAGGAATTCCCTGGCTGTTCTCTGTCTGGCTTGCCCTATGATGGTAGTGTTGTCCCAGTCGAATTCATGTTGCTTGTTGTCTGTGTGTGTGGCTACTAAGGATAGCTGGTCGTGTCGTTTCGTGGCTAGTTGATGTTCATGTATGCGGATTGTTAGCTGTCTTCCTGTTTGTCCTATATAGTGTTTTGTGCAGTCCTTGCATGGTATTTTGTACACTACATTCTTCTTGCTCATGTTGGGTATCGGGTCCTTCGTTCTGGTGAGTTGTTGTCTGAGCGTGGCTGTTGGTTTGTGTGCCGTTATGAGTCCTAGGGGTCGCAGTAGTCTGGCTGTCAGTTCCGAGATGCTCCTGATGTATGGTAGTGTAGCTAGTCCTTATGGTTGTGGTATGTCCTCGTTCCGTGGTCTTTCTCTTAGGCATCTGTTGATGAAGTTGCGCGGGTATCCGTTTTTGGCGAATACCTTGTGTAGGTGTTCCTCTTCTTCTTTTTGCAGTTCTGGTGTACTGCAGTGTGTTGTGGCCCTTTTGAATAGTGTCCTGATGCAGCTTCGTTTGTGTGTGTTGGGGTGGTTACTTTCATAGTTTAGGACTTGGTCTGTGTGTGTGGCTTTCCTGTATACCCTTGTGGTGAATTCTCCGTTCGGTCTTCTCTGTACCATCACGTCTAGGAATGGGAGTTGGCTATCCCTTTCTTCTTCTCTCGTGAATCGGATTCCTGTGAGTGTGGCGTTGATGATCCGGTGTGTTTTTTCTATTTCCGTGTTTTTAATGATTACAAACGTGTCATCGACATATCTGACCCAGAGTTTGGGTTGAATTTGTGGTAGGACTGTTTGTTCTAACCTTTGCATAACTGCCTCTGCTATGAGTCCCGAGATTGGTGATCCCATGGGTGTTCCGTTGATTTGTTCGTATATCTCGTTGTTGAATGTGAAGTGTGTTGTGAGGCACAAGTCCAGTAGTTTAAGTATGCCGTCTTTGTTGATAGGTTCAGCATCCTGTTTTCTGTTCTGTATGTCCAGTAGGTTGGCTATTGTTTCTCTGGCTAGGGTTTTGTCAATCGAAGTGAACAGTGCTGTCACGTCGAATGATATCATGGTTTCTTCTTTGTCTATGTGTATATTTCTGATGATGTCCAAGAATTCCTGTGTTGATTGTATAGAGTGTTTGGATCCGCTGACCAGGTGTTTCAGTTTCTGTTGTAGTTCTTTGGCCAGTTTGTATGATGGTGTCCCTGGCAGTGATACTATGGGTCTGAGTGGGATGTCTGGTTTGTGTACTTTAGGTAATCCATAGAATCTGGGGGTGTTGTTGCTTTCCGGTTTCATTCTTTGTAGGTCAGCTCTGGTTATTTGTCCGTTTTTTTTTGGATTCCTTAGTGTGTTATTTATCCTATTGGTGAGCTGTGGGGTGGGGTCAAACTCCCTCTTTTGGTAGATGTTGGTATCTGCAAGTAGTTGTTGTGCTTTTTGGATGTAATCGGATTTATCTAGGATGACCGTCATTCTGCCTTTATCTGCTGGTAGTATGATTATGTTCTTATCGTTTCTTAGTGATTTCAGTGCTTCCCTCTCCTTGGTGTTGAGGTTATGTGTTTGTCTTTTCCTTATTATCATAGGTTCGACAGTTTGTCTCACTCTTTGTTGTGTCTCTTCTGTCAGTCCATTGTTCCTGAGTGTGCCTTCTAGTGCTGCTAGGAAGTCTGCTATCTTGGCGTCCCTGTGGTTGTAGTTGAGTCCCTTGGCCAGTATTGTTCTTTCCGTGTCTGTGAGCTGTCTGTGGGAGAGGTTTTTAACCCAGGTGTGTGTTGTAGTGTCCTCTTTGTTGTGTGTTAGTTTGGCCATTTTTTCTTTTAGTGCCGTTTTTTTGCGGTGTGTAGTCCTGTTCTGTCCTATGGTGACAGCCTGTTCTATGGTCCAGGTCCATTCCTGATTCGTGGTTTTTGAAATTAACGACTTTTGGCGCGCAATTTCATGTCTGTATCTGTGAAGTCGGTTGTGCGCGTCTGTAACCATTACTGGATCATCCTGAATCTGTTCTGCTTGGCTGTTTCCCTGGCTTGTGGGTTGTTGACTGGTGGTCTGTATCTGACACATTGTGGAAGGATTCGATTCTTTCGGCATTCATGCAGGAACCGCAGTTGTTCGTATGTGGCGCTTAGTCGGTTAGCGCAGGATTCCCATTTCCTGGCTTGTCTCAGCGTCTCTCGCCCGTAAGTGAGACTGCCAGACTACTGCGACCCCTAGGCACTGATGATGTCGCCTAGCCAGGGGATGAAACGTTTGCAACAAAAACTTCCAGCTCGGCGAACAGAACCACAGCAACGAGCACCCGAGCTACAAATCTTCGCACAAACTTTGAAAATGAATGACTCTGTAATATTCAGTTCAGAGAAAAATGGATTTATTAAGAGTCATGAGAAAATAACAGCCAAGCAAAACAAACTCTGTGAAAAGCTCGGGAAGTGATTGCTGAGCCCCTTGCTGAGATATTTGTACCAACAATAGCCATAGGTAAGGTGCCGGAAGACTGGAGGTTGGTTGACATGGTGCCACTACTTAAAAAATGTGGTAAGGAAAAGCCAGAGAACTACAAACTAATAAGCCAACATCGGAGGTAGGCAAGTTGTTCAAAGGAATACTCAGGGAAAGGATTTACATGCATTTGGAAAGGCAGGAACTGATGAGGGATAATCAACATGACTTTGTGTGTGGGAAATCATGTCTCACTAACTTGATTGAGTTTTTTATGGCAGAGTGGTGGATGCGACCTATGTGGACTTCAGTAAGGCATTCAACAAGGTTCCTCAGGGAAGACTGGTTAGCAGTAATACAGGGAACACTAAGCACTTGGATACAGAACTGGCTTGAAGATGGGAGACAAGAGGGTGGTGATGGAGGGTTGCTTTTCAGACAGGAGACCTCTGACCAACAATGTGCCACAGAGATTGCTGTTAGTTCCACTGCTTTTTGTCATTCATGTAAATGATGTGGATGTAAACATAGGAGGTATGGTTGATACGTTTGCAATTGACACCAAAATTGGTAGTGTATTGGACAGCGAAGAAGGTTGCCTCAGAGGACAGAGGGATCTTGATCAGATAGGCCAATGGGCTGAGGAGTGGCAGATGGAGTTTAATTTAGATAAATGTGGGGTGCTGCATTTTGGAAAGGCAAATCAGGGCAGGGATTATATACTGAATGGTAAGGTCCTGGAGAGTGTTGCTGAACAATAAGAGCTTGGAGTACAGGTTCATAGCTCCTTGAAAGTGGAATCCTAGGTATGACAGGATAGTGAAGAAGGCACTGCTATGCTTTCCTTTATTGGTCATTGTATTGAGTATATATGTTGGGAGATCATATTAGAGTCATAGAGCATAGAGATGTACAGCATGAAAACAGACCCTTCAGTCCAACCAGTCCATGCCAACCAGATATCCCAACCCAAACTAGTCCCACCTGCCAACACCCGGCCCATATCCCTCCAAACCCTTCCTATTCATATACCCATCCAATTGCCTCTTAAATGTTGCAATTGTACTAGCCTCCACCACATCCTCTGGCAGCTCATTCCATACACGTACCAACCTCTGCGTGAAAACATTGTCCCTTAGGTCTCTTTTATATCTTTCCCCTCTCACCCTAAACCTATGCCTTCTAGTTCTGGACTCCCCGACGCCAGGAAAAAGACTTCGTCTATTTATCCTATCCATGCCCCTCATAATTTTGTAAACCTCTATAAGGTCACCCCTCAGCCTCCGACACTCCAGGGAAAACAGCCCCAGCCTGTTTAGCCTCTCTCTGTAGCTCAGATTCTCCAACCCTGGCAACATCCTTGTAAATCTTTTCTGAACCCTTTCAAGTTTCACAAGATTTTTCCGATAGGAAGGAGACCAGTATTGCACGCAATATTCCAACAGTGGCCTGACCAATGTCCTGTACAGCCGCAACATGATCTCCCAACTCCTGTACTCAATACTCTGACCAATAAAGGAAAGCATACCAAACCCCTTCTTCACTATCCTATCTACCTGCGACTCCACTTTCAAGGAGCTATGAACCTGCACTCCAAGGTCTCTTTGTTCAGCAAAACTCCATAGGACCTTACCATTAAGTGTATAAATCCTGCCTAAGATTTACTTTCCCAAAATGCAGCATCTCACATTTAGCTGAATTAAACTCCATCTTCCACTTCTCAGCCCATTGGCCCATCTGGTCAACATCCTGTTGTAATCTGAGGTAACCCTCTTCGCTGTCCACTACACCTTCAATTTTGGTGTCATCTGCAAACTTACTAACTGTACCTCTTATGCTCACATCCAAATCATTTATGTAAATGACAAAAAGTAGAGGGCCCAGCACCGATCCTTGTGGCACTCCACTGGTCACAGGCCTCCAGTCTGAAAAACAACCTTCCACCACCACCCTCTGTCTTCTACCTTTGAGCCAGTTCTGTATCCAAATGGCTAGTTCTCTCTGTATTCCATGAGATCTAACCTTGCTAATCAGTCTCCCATGGGGAACCTTGTTGAACACCTTACTGAAGTCCATGTAGATCACATCTACTGTTCTGCCCTCATCAATCTTTTTGTTACTTCTTCAAAAAACTCATTCAAGTTTGTGAGACATGATTTCCCACGCACAAAGCCATGTTGACTATCCCGAATCAGTCCCTTGCCTTTCCAAATACATGCACATCCTGTCCCTCAGGATTCCCTCCAACGACTTCCCCACTACCGAGGTCAGGCTCACCGGTCTATAGTTCCCTGGTTTGTCTTTACTGCCCTTCTTAAACAGTGGCACCACGTTTGCCAACCTCCAGTCTTCCGGCACCTCACTTGTACCTATCGATGATACAAATATCTCAGCAAGAGGCCCAGCAATCACTTCTTTCGCTTCCCACAGATTTCTCGGGTACACCTGATCAGGTCCTGGAGATTTATCCACCTTTAACCGTTTCAAGACATCTAGCACTTCCTCCTCTGTAATCTGGACAATTTGCAAGGTGTCACCATCTATTTCCCTACAGTCTATATCTTCCATATCCTTTTCCACAGTACATACTGATGCTAAATATTCATTTAGTATCTCCCCCATTTTCTGTGGCTCCACACAAAGGCCATCTTGCTGATCTTTGAGGGGTTGAAACTTTATTGCTGGAACAGCACAGCAGGTCAGGCAGCATCCAGGGAACAGGAGATTCGACGTTTCGGGCACAGGCCCTTTCGGGCCTGTTCTCCTGTTCCCGAATCTCCTGTTCCCTGGATGCTGCCTGACCTGCTGTGCTGTTCCAGCAATAAAGTTTCAACTTTGATCTCCAGCATCTGCAGACCTCACTTTCTCCTCGAAGATCTTTGAGGGGCCCTATTCTCTCCCTAGTTACCCTTTGGTCCTTAATATATTTGTAAAAACCCTTTAGATTCTCCTTAATTCTATTTGCCAAAGCTATCTCATGTCCCAGTTTTGCCCTCCTGATTTCCCTCTTAAGTGTACTCCTACGTTCTTTATACTCTTCTAAGGATTCACTCGATCTATCCTGTCTATACCTGACATATCCTTCCTTCTTTTTCTTGACCAAACCCTCAATTTCTTTAGTTATCCAGCATTCCCTACAGCTACCAGCCTTCCCTTTCACCCTGACAGGAATATACTTTCTCTGGATTCTTGTTATCTCATTTCTGAAGGCTTCCCATTTTCCAGCCGTCCCTTTACCTGCGAACATCTGCCTCCAATCAGCTTTCGAAAGTTCTTGCCTAATACCATCAAAATTGGCCTTTCTCCAATTTAGAACTTCAACTTTTAGATCTGGTCTATCCTTTTCCATCACTATTTTAAAACGAATAGAATTATGGTCGTTGGCCCCAAAGTGCTCCCCCACTGACACCTCAGTCACCTGCCCTGCCTTATTTCCCAAGAGTAGGTCAAGTTTTGCACCTTCTCGAGTAGGTACATCCACATACTGAATCAGAAAATTGTCTTGTACACACTTAAGAAATACCTTTCCATCTAAACCTTTAACACTATGGCAGTCCCAGTCGATGTTTGGAAAGTTAAAATCCCCTACCATAACGACCCTATTATTCTTACAGATAGCTGAGATCTCCTTACAAGTTTGTTTCTCAATTTCACTCTGACGATTGGGGGGTCTATAATACAATCCCAATAAGATGATCATCCCTTTCTTATTTCTCACTTCCACCCAAATAGCTTCCCTGGATGTATTTCCGGGAATATCCTCCCTCAGCACAGCTGTAATGCTATCCCTTATCAAAAATGCCACTCCCCCTCCTCTCTTGCCTCCCTTTCTATCCTTCCTGTAGCATTTGTATCCTGGAACATTAAGCTGCCAGTCCTGCCCATCCCTGAGCCATGTTTCCGTAATTGCTGTGATATCCCAGCCCCATGTTCCTAACCATGCCCGGAGTTCATCTGCCTTCCCTGTTAGGCCCCTTGCATTGAAATAAATGCAGTTTAATTTATTAGTCCTATCTTGTCCCTGCCTGCCCTGACTGTTTGACTCACTTCTGTTCTCAGCTGTACCCGTCACTTTCCTCACTATCTCCCTGGGTCCCACACCCCCCCACCTTACTAGTTTAAATTCTCCCAAGCAGTTCGAGCAAATTTCCCTGCCAGTATATTAGTCCCTTTCCAATTTAGGTGCAATCCGTCCTTCTTGTACAGGTTACTTCTACCCCACAAGATGTAACTAGATTAGATTAGATTACTTACAGTGTGGAAACAGTCCCTTCGGCCCAACAAGTCCACACCGACCCGCCGAAGCGCAACCCACCCATACCCCCTACATTTATCCTTTACCTACGGGCAATTTAGCATGGCCAATTCACCTGACCTGCACATCTTTGGACTGTGGGAGGAAACCGGAGCACCCGGAGAAAACCCACGCAGACACGGGGAGAACGTGCAAACTCCACACAGTCAGTCACCTGAGGCGGGAATTGAACCCAGGTCTCTGAAGCTGTGAGGCAGTAGTGCTAACCACTGTGCCACCGTGCCACCCACCAAGAGATTCCAATGATCCAAAAATGTGAATCCTCCCATGGATGGCTCCTCAGCCATGCATTCATCTGCTCTATCCTCCTATTCCTGCTCTCACTAGCTCATAGCACTGGGAGAAATCCAGATATTACTACCCTTGAGGACCTCCTTTTTAAATTTCTGCCTAACTCTCTGTAATCTCCCTTCAGAATCTCAACCATTTCCCTTCCTATGTCATTTGTTCCAATGTGGACAATGACCTCCTGCTGGCCCCTCACTTGTATGATTCCTGACATGTTATCCAATATAATGGCTAGAATTATCTGTGACGTTCCAAGCAAATAAAATAGAAAGTGAATCTGCAACATTGCTCATTTACATATAGTACATTATTAGCAACTAATAAAATGTTTTCAAATGTTTTTAATTTTATGGATACACCCTCTTACCTAAACATTTTTTGGTACATTAGAAAATGTAATCTTCATTTTCCTCCTCGATGTTGTTCAAATTTACATTGTACCATTCTGTGCAGTACAGATTTGTAATTTTAAAGATAATACAATATTCAGAGATTAAATAATCAATTGAAGCATTTAGAAAAACAAAATCCTGATATTTTGTACATGAATTGTTGTTTCCAAATCCCTCCATGGCTTTGACCCTCCCGGTCTCTGTAATTTCACCGACGCTCACAACAGTTCAAGATAACTGTTCTCCTCTAATTCTAATTTGTACTTCTGTGAAGCACCATGAGGTGTTTTCCTATAATAAAGTTGCTATTGAATAAATTATGTATTCAGTCTATGGGGGGAGAGATTAAAGAAAGTGCTTGATTTATTCAAAAATAGTGTAGTGGGATTTCTTTCTTTTCAATTTACAATTCGAATATTAAATTTAGTCTTTGATTTGTTTTTAAAATTAAATATTCCAGTTTAATGTTGCAGATAACCTGTTCTTTAAAGTGAAGTACAGCACTTATTTGTTTTCAGAATGTGAAAAATGCTGACAACCCACTAGCTGCCTCCACAGCCACTCATGACATTATAGCAGTAGAAAAGAGGCTGGTGTCCACACTGCTCATTTCATGGCACCAAATTTTACAAATCCACTTACTTGCTTTCCCACCTGTCAAATCCAGTCCAATAATTTTTGGCAGAACTCAAATGAAGTGATTGCTGTTGTAAGGATGAAGGTGATCAGGTGTCTGTTTCAGGCAGATTGTGAGCTTTAAAACAAATCTCTCAGATAGGGACAAGGTTTAGCAATTGCTGGTCAGATAAATATTGGCAAATTCACCTCCTTTTCATTGTGCTGTTTTTTTACACACATTGGCAAAGGGAAATGCAGTTCAAAATTATATTTAAAAGTTAATAGTTCTGATAGTCAACACTTCTGCAGTCTTGAACTGCAGCAATGGCTATGATTTTGAATTTGATTTTTGGTGTGGATCTTCACTTCAAGATCTTCGGATGGAATTTCATGGGAATGGCACCCCCAACACATGGCTGATGCTGAAAACTTGTTTGTTTTTGTCATTGTTTCTTTTTGAAGAACATTCTTAGATTCTGTTATGGTTCACACCTCAGCACTGAAATGTCTATCTTGCTCCTAACATGAACAAAGTATAAAGTAGAATAACTTTCACCCTGGAAACAGGTTAAACTCTGACTGTTACGGATTATATGCCCGTTAAACATAGGCAAACGTCATGCAGGCCTTCATTAGCTAATGGAAAGGCAAATTAGGCAGATATGACCTATGTATAATGAACATCCACACTACAACAATCATTTTCAACCCACTCTCACATTGGAGATAATCTCTTCTGAGTCTGTACGACAATTAAACACAACACACAGCACTATAATTGACAATATGTTGGAGTGAATGTAATTTCGGAACATCCTATCTGTTATGCTCAGGAAAGACACATTGAATTCATAACTTCTATTTTCTTGTGGCTGCTTATAGAACTGTCTTTCTTTTAAAAAAACACATATAGAAGTTAGCTAAAATGGCTGCCACGGGGCAGAAACCCTTTGCAATCTATTATCTCAAATTGCTGGCAAATTCCTAATTGATTCATTCTGAATGGGGAGCTTTCTGTGAATACCTAGACAGCATCCTGTCTAATTCACATCTGCAACTGTTCAAAATTTATTTCCAGCATTGAATCAATGACCTTCTAGACCCTATGTCTCCAAGTTTGAAATTTAAGAAAAGACAGCTGATGAGACCAGTCTTCTACAAGTTGTGACAGATTGTGTTCTGATGTCTTTGGTTCTCCTTACCATCCTTTTTTTTAAATTTTAACCTATTTTGCTGATCAGCTTGTTCAGTGACATTATTATATACCTCTGGAGCAGTTGGGCTTGATAGATAATACTAATATTTATCTCCAAGCTTTGGCCAATGATCTTAACATGGGTGGTGGGGAAGTTGTTGGAGGGAATCCTGAGGTACAGGGTTTATATGTTTTTGGAAAGGCAAGGAATGATTAGGGATAGTCAACATGGCTTTGTGTGTGGGAAATCATGTCTCACAAACTTGATTGAGTTTTTTGAAGAAGTAGCAAAGAAGATTGATGAGAGCAGAGTGGTGGAGTGATCAACACGGACTTCAGTTAGGTGTTCGACAAGGTTCCTCATGGTAGACTGATTAACAAGGTTGGATCACAGGGAATACAAGGAGAACTGGCAATTTGGATACATAGAGATCTACAGCATGGAAACAGACCCTTCATCCAACTTGTCCATGCTGAACAGATACCCTAAATAAACCTAGTCCCATTTGTCAGCATTTGGCCTATATCTTCCTCCTCTCACCTTAAACCTATGCCCCTTAGTTTTGTACTGCCCCACCCTGGGGAAAAGAACTTGGCTATTTACCCTATCCATGCTCCTCATGATTTTATAAATCTCTACAAAGTCACTCCACAACCTTCGATGCTCCCGGGAAAATAGCCCCACCCTCTTCAGCCTCTCCCGAAAGCTCAAACCCTCCACACCTGGCAACATCCTTGTAAATACTTTCTGAACCTTTCAAGTTTCCCAACATCCTTTCTATAGCAGGAAGACCAGAATTGCATGCAATATTACAAAAGTGAACTAACCAATGTCCTTGTACAGCTGCAAAATGACCTCCCGACTTCTATACACAAACACTGACCAATTAAAGCAAGTGCACCAAATGCCTTCTTCACTATCCTATCTATCTGAGTGATGTAATATTTAGATTTTGGGGTCAATGTCAGAACAAATAATCTTTATTTTTTAACCCATAAAAACATTTCTTTAATTTGACCCCAGGCTCACAGGATCTTAGAGATATATATATATGTATCTCTGTTTCCAAAATGATTAGTATGGGAAGGGAGTTGGGTTTTCAATTTTCTCTCCGATGTTCTTAACAGAAGCTTTGAATCAGTTGCTGACCTATCTGTGTCATTTTATTTAAAGAATAATAAGTCAGAACTTGCTGAAAGAGGTATTTCATAACGTAGACTATCATGTATTTTCTGAACCATATATTTCAAAATCTTACATGCTGAAAAAGTGAGCTGATTAAAAAAAAGGTGATGAGGGCAACAAGGCAATTGGAGCCATTGTAAATAAATGACCAATGGTATACTTTGTTAACCGAGAAAATGAAGGCAAAGAAACAAACAGAGTTGTAGCAGAGAAGGGTAATGAATTAGATGTATAATTACAGAATGAGATGTAATAGAACTAAGAGAACTAATAAACACAGGAAATTCAAGCAAAATATTATTAAGGGTTTGAACTACCTACAACATATAGCAACATATGATCATGAGTCTGAAATGTTGCAAATGTTCCCATTCTGGGGTCAGTTAACAAAATTCACTAAAAGCTCTTAACATTATTAACTTATTGCACCAAGTTTATCTGGTAATTCAAATGTCAATTCATCAATTTCTGAACGATAACTGGAAGGGAAAGAACAGCTTTGATTTGTGCAAAACCAGCAGCACATTGGGATAACTTGATGAGTTCCGGAAATCTGCCAAACATTATGTACCTCTTCATTCCCTAAACCCATTGGTTAATTTGCACTTTGACAGCATAATGAATGATGAACACTGTTATTTCCATCACAAAATTCAGATTGCATATAATTCTTTGAGCGACCTGTTTGACTATTTTAACAAGAATAATTCTGAAGAGAAACACTTGCAGATTTGTTCAAGATCTTCTTAAATTTTCAACAAATTTGTGTATTTTTGTTGTGTTACAGATTATGTGTGGAACATCTTATGAGGCCTTAAACAGCATGGGCAATGATAAAGCATCTGGGAGCTCTGTGTTAGAGGCCCAGTGAGACTGATCTGAACATCAGGAGTAATAAATCATATTTTTTAACAGAATTCCAGGCATTGAAATGAAATTCTCATTTGTGAGTACCAAGACGTCTATTAATGGGGATTATTGCTCATTATCATTTTCATAACACTAAAGTTCACCTCATTGTTGAGGGGAGATGGGAGAGTCAGTTCTGCAGTTAACATTTCTCGTTTAACTATCCAGATAAGTAGAAAGCTGGAAGAACTCAGCAAGCCAGGCAGCATCAGGAAGTGGAGAAATCAATGTTTTGATTATTAACCCTTCTTCAGGACTGCAGCATTTGCAGTTTTTTGTCTAATGTAACTATCCAGAAAAGTCTCACAGAACTGTTCAAAGTCTCTGGCTCCAACTCAGAGTAAGACACAACACCCAGGAGCTCAGGAAGTGGGGGAATTGTTTTAAGTTCAAACTTCTCAGTGTGACGTACTTCCAGCAGGATCCCTATTCACATCTTTGGTCGCATTCACAGACTTCACAGTGCTGGTTTGCAGTAATATCCCACAACACGGATTCTATCGTTTCAGTTTCAAATGTCAACCCATTTGTCTTCATTGGAGAAAATGAATTAGATTTAAAAGTGGTCAAAATATTTTGTAAGCAAAGCACTGAAATAGTACATAAACTTTGTGGTTACCTGTTTGTAATGACGACCACACCTCCTGAAGATTTGTCAGCCAACCAGAATGCTGACAGGTCAGCATCCTCAACTGTGCTACAGCTTGTGCTGGCTACTGCTGAGGTTTATAACTGCAGGGAAAGGGCAGTTTCACAAAGGGGTGTCCTTGAATTCTGGTAAGTTAGTTAGTATTAGCTGTGGTCTGTTGAAGAGATGCCAGTGATTTTGGGGGGGGGGGGGGGGGGGGGGGGGGGTGGGAGACTGGGTTGGTGGGCACTAAGCATTGGTAGCACATCAATGAGAGGGGTGACCAGGCCTGCTGAGATACCATCTGCGGGCTATCATGAAAGGATGGCCCTACTGCAGAGCCTGCATGAAGGTATGCATGTTTCACCAGCCTTCCCCCATTGTGGCATAGTGCTCCCAAGCAGCAGGAGGTGGTCCTCAACTGGTCTCCTGCAAGATGGCTGATCTATTCACTTATCAATTGTTGGCAACAGAACATGGTTGTGGGAAGGTGTTAGGTATTCTTCCAGCACTCCCATACCCCCACATTCTCTCTCCAACACTGCATTAACCCATTCATCCCCTGCCCTGAAATGAAACCTTCCTACAACTGTTTTGTTTTCTTGTCTCCTGCCCAGAAAACCAGTGACTTATAGCACAGACAGAGCCTATGAATTAATGGCTACAGTTAATGGAGATTAAACTGGACAGCATTCCAAAATAGTCTTGGCACCCAAAGAGCATAAAGCATTTGATTGCAATGTAGGGAACCTGCCAATTTGGTACTGCCTGCTTATGTGAATGACTAGATTCACCAGCATTTGTCAATATATTGAGCTGGTAGCATCACTTAAAGCTCATCTACAATTTCAAAACCTAAACTGCATTTTTCAAAGTTAAAAATCACACAACACCAGGTTTTTTAACTTTTTATACCCCAGTCCAACATCAGCATCTCCAAATCATGCATTTTTCAAAGAAGCAATGTATTGTTTCTGGAGTAATGTTCGGAACCATACTTAACAGAATCTGACCCAGGAAAGAAAGAGGCATGGCACAATAGTGGAGAGGCTCCAATATTTTTGGACCCTGGACTGAACATCTTGGTGGAAATAGAAAGGAGGGATATCTTGAGAGCAAAGGTTAGGGGTGCGGTTTGTGGGAAATTTCACCAGACCAAAAACCCAGTCAATTGGCAGTGCACGCTGATGGTATAAATTGCTGAAGTATTGAAAGTGCATTAAATAGTAATTTAGTGGTAAAGAAATTAAGTATCTCTAAAAGCAAGACATATTTTTCAATACTTTCATCCTGCCCTCATCAGGACAATTCACAAGTAATACTAAAGTGAAGGATAAACAATGCTTACCACAATATTTGTAAGAGGATAGTGCTGATTGGTTGGCAAGTGGGTTGTCTTGGTAGAAATTAATTATGACTAATAGTTTATTGTGTAGACTTTGTGGATTCTCAAAATTACAAGCAGATTCCCACGTAGAGTCTAACAGTTTCTTTAAAGGCCACCAGCAAGTTGGTGGTAATTGGACAGCCTTGCAATAAATGACCCAGTGAAATTCTTAGGTTGCTATTGAGCTTTTTGCCAGCAGCTTCAGTTAATATCATCTCTGCTCCTTTTCATCACTGAGAAGATTGGATGCTCTGTGTGCCTTTCAAACGTTTGTTCTTTGATCCTCACAACCAAATTATGCAGCTTACTTACATATTCATTCTGTACCTTCAATCTCGAATATAGTCATAAAGTTCACAGAAATGCTGGCTAATGTTTTGACCATTCATTAACATGGATTACAACTCCAAACAAAAACCAGGGAAATCAAACAGTCAACTTTGTGTCAGAGTTGCATGGTTTATTGCAGCCATTCTGAAAGTATAATTACCCAATTAAAGATTCTCAATTGCTTTTATACTATGCCTTCAAGCATTAGGTGGAGATGATGGAAAGAATGCAGAGAGAGTGCAAACACCAGGCCTCATATCCTTTGTAATTGTTTTTCAGCAAACAGCCTGTCGAGATAAATGTTGGTTTCCTCAAGGACATTCTTTAGGAGACAGTTTAAATATAAAGCTACTCTCTACATGCTAGCAGATTTCTCCCGGATTACATAATATACAGATAACTCTGTGGACTTCTAATACTCTCTCAGTGAATTTTGTATGATGGAATACCCAACTGAGTTTTTCAGCTCAAGAGATGTTAATTGTTGATGGTTTTGTTATTTTGATTCATCAGTTAGATTCAAGGGAAAGAAAGAAATGCCATCATTTGTACATCATTTTGTCAGATTTCTCAAAAATACCCAGAATAACTTCAGAATTTATTATTTTTCCAGGTGTTTTTCATGTGAGTAAAGTCATTATTTTTGTATTTTGAGGATCACAAATAACAATAACATAAAATTAAAAGGTAATGAGAATAAAGATGTGACTTACATCATTTGAATTTGTCTCCAATGTTATCCACACTGGTTGTTTCTTAAATGTTTCTAAAGATTTTAATTCCACTACTGTATATATTCAAATTATTCATTAATTTTCAGAAGGGTAATTTTGACTTTGGAAAATAACATAAAATATACAATATTGGATCAACTTGTAACATTTCCATTCTCATTAAAGTCATTGCTGTCAACTCCACAATTTAGTTAAATTGTTGATAAAACTTTTGATGAACATACAACGTGAAAGTCGGGAAAGCTGGAATGGTGAAATATTTCTTTTTTCCTTTCCTCTTCCTGTTTTTGAGATCCGGAAGATCTTAAATTGCCCTTTGTGGAGCGAGTTTAAAATTGTCATTTAATGACCTGGAATTTCTCTAATTTATACTATTACATTTGCTGATCGCTGACAGAAGGTTACAGGCTAATTTCCTAGGAGACTCATCTGCTTACATAGAATACATACAGGTTAAGTGTAAGCATTGGAATCAGAATAATTTGCATGCAGTGATATGAAAGCAGTGTTAATTTGTCATGCAATAGCAAAATCTTGGCAGTCGTAGCCTAGAGTCAAAAGTTGCTTCTTCTTGCATTTATTAATGACTTTTAGATGCATCTGTTTGCAGTGTCTCAGCAGCATATTCATTTGTCTTCCAGAACAATTTACGGCACAAAAAGGAAGCCAGTCAGCCCATCAAATCTCTGCTGGACCTCCACAGAGCAACATAGTGAGTCCCATTGCCCTGCTCCTTCAAGAGTCCATGCACTTTGCTTTTCAAATCATTGATCCACAATTCCTGAGGCTTGTGAGCCATCTCTTAGATCTCACCACACCTTTTTCCGCAAAAACCTTAAATCTGTATCTCCTCATCTTTGTACCATGAACTACAATGAACAAATTTTCCTTGTCCATTTTATCCAAGTCTATCATAATCTTGCACGTATTTATCAAATTCCTCTCAATCTTCTTTGCTCTAAAATTTCTGTTTCTCCAACAAAGTCTTATTGTTCTGTGTAGCCATGGACTGAGTTCATGGCTGCCGGGCCAACGTTCATTGCCAATCCTCGTTTGACCTTGAGAAGATTGTTGTCTTCTTGAGCCAGTCAATTTATTGTGGGTCATCCCACAGTGCTGTCAGGAAGGAAAGTGCAGAAGTTTGAGCCAATGAGGCTGAAGAAATAGTGATATATTTCCAAGTCAGGATGATGAGTGGCTTGAAAGGGAACTCACAGATGGTGGTGTTTCTGCTTGTGGTTAAGGGTTCTGCAACTCTGGTACAATGCTGGTCAAACTCCTATGCACCCTCACAAGGTTCGTAAATTGTGGTGATGAAAACTGGATACGGTACTTGAATTGCAGCCTAACCAATGCTTTATTTGGTTTGACAAAACTTCTCAGTGTTTATGTTCAATATCTTTATTTATGAACTCCAAGATGTTTTGCAAATCTATGTCTTACTATGTGCTCTCACCTTCAAAGATTTATACACCTAACCCAAGAGGCCCTACAGTCCTTGCACACTTTTTAGAACTGCGTCATGAAGACTATAAAACCATATACAAAGGAGCAGATTTAGGCCATTCAGCCCATTAAGTCTGCTTTGCCATTTGACCATGGCTGATATGTTTCTCAATCCCAATCTCCTGTTTTATCCCTATACCAATCAAGAACCTATCTATCTCTGTCTTAAATAACTTGACCTTCGTAGCTCTCTGCGGAAATAAATTGCATTGACTAACTACCCTATTGGTGGAGAAATTCCACCTCATCTCAGTTCGAAAGGGTTGTCCCTTCACTCTGAGGCTGTGCCCTCAGATCCTAGTGTCTCCCATTAGTGAAAATATCTTATACACATCTACTTTATCCAGATCTCTGTAAGATTCTGACAGATCTCTCATCATCCTTTGAAACTTTGAATATAGACCCAGAGCTCTCAACCACTGCTGATATGAAAAGTCCTTCAGTCACAAAATAATTCGTGTAAACTAACTTAGTTGAGTTTTTGAAGAAGTAATGAAAGGGATTGATGAAAGCAGAGCAGTGGACATGATCTATATGGACTTCAAGATTCCTCATGGTAGACTGATTAGCAGGGTTAGATCATATGGAATGCAGGCACAACTAGCCATTTGGATACAGAACTGGCTTGAAAGTAGAAGATAAAGGATGGTGGTGGAAGGTTGCTTTTCAGACTGGAGGCCTGTGACCAGCAGTGTGCCACAAGGATCGATACTGGGTCCACTGCTTTTCATTTATATAAATGATTAGGATGTGATCAAGGGAGGTGTGGTTCATAAGTTTGCCGATGACACCAAAATTGGACATGTACTGGATAGCAAGGACGGTTACCTCAAATTACAACAGGACCTTGATCAGATGGACCAATGGGCCAAGGAGTGGGATTCAGCCCATCGAGTCTGCTGCATAATTCAATCATGGCTGATAGGTTTTTCAGCCCCATTTTCCCACTTTCTCCCTGTAATCTTTGATCCACTTCGCAATCAAGAACTTATCAATCACTGTTTTAAATACAGAGGAACCTCAATTATCCAAATGAGATATGTGGGCACTATTTCGTTCGGTTAATTGATTATTCGGTTAATTGATTTCCTCTGGGGCTCAGAGTTTTCCATGAAGTCTGCTCCCCGTTCAGGAGACTAAGTTAAAGCACACTGCTTGTGAGACCCGACCCCTTCTGCTCCGTCCCCGCCCCCACGACCGCTCCCACCCTGCCCCCCTGCCTGGCCCCAACTCCATCCGCGACCATCATGCATCCCCACCCACCCCCAACCCTGTCCGCTGTCACCTCTCCCCCTGCCCGGCCCCAATCTCATCTGCTCCTACTCTGCCCTCTGCTTGCCCCCAACCCCATCCACTCCCACACCACCACCTGCCCACCCTCAAATCTGTCCACTCTCTGTGTTTCCCGCATGCCCCAAACCCATCTGCTCCTACCCAGCTGCCTCCCCCCCCTCCACCCCAACACACAAACACACTCACAACTTTTTGACGGGTTCCACCTTTGCTCTGTACAAGACAATGTTGGAGAGATTATCTGGGGAAGGGGGGTTTAGGGTTCATCCCTGTGTAGAACTTGAGGGAAAGTGTGGGGGGAGAGAGACAGCGGGAGGCCAGTCATTTGGAGATGGTGCCTAGACTGTCCAGGACTGTTCTTGGCAGCATTTCTGTGAGCTGAGTTTGTTTTTACTCATTGTACCTGTAAACAAAAGACACAATCAGGGTTGAAACAGCTCTTTGACGTCATGTTTCTACCGGGACCGTGAGCTCTCCTTCGGATAATCCGATGTTCGGATAATGGATATTTGAATAATCAAGATTCCTCTGTATACTCAATGACCTGACCTCCATAGCCTTCTGTGGCAATGAATTCCATAGAAGTTTTTCCTTATCTCTATTCTATAAGGTCTTCCCTTACTCTAAGGCTGTGCCCTCGGGTTCTCGTCTCTCCTGCCAATGGAAGCATCTTCCCAATGTGCACTCTGCCCAGGCTGTTCAGCGTTCTGTAAGTTTCAATCAAGTTCCCTCTCATCCTTCTAAACTCCATTGAGTCTCATCTCAGAGTCCTCAAATGTTCCTCATTTTTTAAGCCTTTCATTCCTGGGAACATTCTCCTGAACCTCCTGTGGACCCACTCCAGGGCCAATACATCTTTCCAGAAATATGGGACCCAAAATTGCTCACAGTACTCTAAATGTGGTCTGACCAAAGCCTTATAAAGCCTCAGAAATACATGTCTGCTTTTATATTCTTATCCACTTGAGATGATTGACAACATTGTATTTGCCTTCTTAATTACCAACTCAACCTGTAAATTTACCCAAAAAGAAACCTGGACTAGGACTCCCAAGTCCCTTTAAACCTCAGATTTCTGAATTTTCTTCCCATTTCGTAAACAGTCCATGCCTCTATTCTTCCTGTCAAAGTGCATGACCTCACACTTTCTAATGTTGTATTTCATCTGCCACTTCGTTGTGCACTGTGTTAACCCGTCTAAATCTTTTTACAGCTTCCCTGCCTCTCAATACTACCTACCCTCCAAACATCTTTGTATCATTTGCCAACTTAGTCAGAATGCCCTCAGCTCCTTCATCCAGATCATTAATGTGTAAAGTTGTGGTCCCAACACCAACCCTTGTGAAACACCATTAGTCACTAGTTTCCATCCTGAGAAGAATCCTTTTATCTCCACCCTCTGCCTTCTGCCAGGCAGCCAAACTTCTATCCATGCTAGTACCTAGTCTCCAACACCATGGGCCCTTATCTTACTCAGTAGCCTCTGGTGCGGCACCTTATCAAAGGCCGTCAGAAAGTCCAGTTAGATAACATCCATTGGGTCTACCTTAGTCTAACCTGCTCATTACCTCCTCACAGATTTCTAACAGATTTATCAGGCATGACCTCCCCTTGATGAAGCCATGCTGACTTTGCTCTGTTTTACCATGTACATTCAAGTATTCAGAAATCTCATCCTTCAAAATGAACTCCAAATCTTACCAATAACTGAGGCCAGGTTAATCGCCCTTAATTTCCTGTCTTTTGCTTTGCTCCCTTCTTAAATAGGGGGGGTTACATTAGTGATTTTCCAGTGATATCTGAAACATCACTACTAAAGCTTCCACTATCTCTTCAGCTATCTCCTTCAGATCTCTGGAATGTGGCCTATCTGGTCCAGGTAATTTATCCACTTTCTGACCTTTCAGTTTTTCTAGCATCTTCATCTTGGTAATGGTCATCATACTCATCTCTGCCCCTAATTCTCTTGAATTTTTGGGATATTATTCATGTCTTCCACCATGAATACTGACGCAAAGTATTCATTCAGTTCCTCAGCCATTTCTTTGTTCCCCATTTCTACTTCTCCAGCATCATTTTCCATCTATCCAATGTCCACTTTTGCCTCTCTTCTGTCCTTTAACGTCTAAATAAACTCTTGCAACCTTTCGTAATATTACTGCTGGCTTACCCTCATATTTAATCTTCTTCCTCTTATTTCTTTTCTCATCGTCCTCTGTTGATCTTTGTGGGCTTCCCAATCCTCTGCCATCCCACTACCCTTTCCCACATTATATACGTTCTCCTATGCTTTTGCACTGTCCCTGACTTCCCTGGTTAGCAATGGACACCTCAGCCTCCCTTCAGTATGCTTCTTTTTGCTATGGATGACTTTTTGCTGTGTCTCTTGAATTCCTCCTAGAAACTCCCGACATTGCTATTCCACTGTCTTTCCTACTAGACTCCTCTCCCAGGAAATTCTGGTCAGCTCCTCCCTCATGCCTCTGTAGTTGCCTTTATTCAACAGTAATACTATTACATCTGAATCCACCTTCTCCCTCTCAAACTGCAGAATAAATTCTATCATATTATGGTCATTGCCCCCTAAGGGTGCCTTCACCTTATGTTCCCTTATCAAGTCTGCGTCAATGCACAACTCTGATTCCAGAACTGCTTGTTCTCTGGTGATCTCCACCACAAGGTCCTGCGGAGATCTGCTGAACAAAGATAACTTGGAGTGTAGGTTCGTAGTTTCTTGAAAGTGGGTTTTCTGGTGGGCAGAATAATGAAGAAGGCATTTGGTATGCTTGCCTTTATTGGTCAGTGCATTGAGTATAGGAGTTGGGACATCATATTATAGCTGTACAGGACATTAGTTAGGACATTGGAATATTGCATCCAATTCCGGTCTCTCTGCTTTCGGAAGGATAGAGTCATAGAGATGTACAGCATGGAAACAGACCTTTTGGTCAACCCATCCATGCCGACCAGATATCCCAACACAATCTAGTCCCACCTGCCTGCATCTGGCCCATATCCCTCCAAACCCTTCCTATTCATATACCCATCCAAATGCCTCTTAAATGTTGCAATTGTTCTGGACTCCCTGACCCCAGGGAAAAGACGTAGGATAAATGGACAATCTATGCCCCTCATAGTTTTGTAAAACTCTGTAAGGTCACCTCTCAGCCTCCAGGGAAAACAGCCCCAGCCTTTCAGCCTCTCCCTGTAGCTCAAATCCTCCAACCCTGGCAACATCCTTGTAAATTTTTTCTGAACCCTTTCAAGTTTCACAACATCTTTCCGATCGGAAGGAGACCAGAATTGCATGCAATATTACAACAGCGGCCTAACCAATGTCCTGTACAGCTGCAACTTGACCTTCCAACTCCTGTACTCAATACTCTGACCAATAAAGGAAAGCGTACCAAACGCCTTCTTCACTATCCTATCTACCTGCGACTCCACTTTCAAGGAGTTATGAATGTTGTGAAACTTGAAAGGATTCAGAAAAGAGTTACAAAGATATTGCCAGGATTGGAGGGGTTGAGCTGTAGGGAGACACTGAATCAGCTGTGGCTGTTTTCTCTGGAGTGTCGGAGTCTGAGGGGTAACATTATAGACTTTTATAGAATCATGAGGGAAATGGATAACATGAGTAACCAAAATCTTTTCCCTGGGATGGGGAATCCAAAACTAGAGGGTGTAGGTTAAGGTGAGAGGAGAAAGGTTTGATAGGTACCTAAGGGGCAACTTGTGCACGCAAAGGGTGGGGCATATATGGAATGAGCTACCAGAGGAAGTGGTGGAGGCTGGTACAATTGCAGCATTTAAAAGGCATTTGAATGGGTTTATGAAGAGGAAGAGTTGAAAGGGATATGAGCCAAATATTAGGAAATGTGACTAGATTGATTTAGGACATCAGGTCAGCATGGACAAGTTGGACTGAAGGTTCTGTTTCCATGCTGTACAACTTTGTGACTCTATGACTCTGTAAACTTTCTGTTGACCCCCTCCAAGGCCAGCACCTCATTCCTTACATAAAGGACCCAAATGGCTCACAATATTCCAAATGTCATCTGACCAGATCTTTGTGCAGCCTCAGCAGTATTTTTCTGCTCTTGTATTCTAGCTGTCTTTAATAAATGCAATCACTGCATTTGCTTTCCCAACTGCCAATTCAACCTGCATGTTAAACTTAAGAGGATCCTGAACTAGAACTCCCAAGTCCCTATGTGTTTCAAATTTCTGCAGACTTTCTCCATTTATAAAACAGTCTCTGCCTCTATTCTTCCTAACAAAGTGCATAATTTTAAAATTTCTTACATTGTATTCTGTTTGCCTCTTCTTTCTCCACACTCTCAGTCTGTCCAAGTCATTCTACTGCCTCCCACTTCCTCAACAATTGTCTCTCTACCTATCTTTGTATCATTTGCAAACTTAGCAAAATACCCTCAGTTCATTTGTTCAGACCATCAATGTATAACATGAATAGTTACGGTCCCAACATGAGCCCCTGCAGGTCTCAATAGTCACTAGCTACCAACCTGAAAAAGATCTCTTTATCCTTACTCTCTGCCTCCTGCCAATTAGTGAATTCTCTAGCCATTCTAATACCTTGCCCCAAACACCATGGACGTTTATCTTATTTAGCAGCCTCCTGTGCGGTACATTGTCAGAGGCCTTCTGAAAATTCAAATAGATCATGTCCACTCATTGTCTCCTCAAAGAACTCTAACAGATTTGTCATGCATGACCTCCCCTTGATGAAGCTCTGCTGACTCTGTCCTATATTACCATGCACTTCTAAGTACTCTACAGTCTAATTCTTTGTAATGGATTCTAAAATTTTGCCAATGACTAAGGTCAGTATAATGGTCTATAGTTTTCTGTCTTCCACCTCCCTCCCTTTTATAACCGGGGTGTGACATTAGCCATTTTACTGTTCTCTGGGACCTTCCCTGACACCAGTGATCCTGAAAGATCACCCGGCTTCAGACCTTTCAGATTCCCCGGCATGTTCTCCATAATGACGGCCACTATACTCACCTCTGCCTCCCCAATCTCTCTAATTTTTGGTATGCTACGAATGAACACTGAAAACATTTCTTCTATGAAAACTGATGTAAAGTATCCATTCAGTTCTTCTGCCATTTGTTTGTTTTCCCCTACTACTTCTCCATTCTCATTTACCAGAAGTCCAATGTCCAGACTTGCCTCTCTCATCTTTTAGATAGCTAAAAGAAACACTTTTACATTATGAACTAGCTTACTCTCATATTTCATCTTCTAATTCTTTATTGTTTGTTGAGTACTGGGTGCAGTTTTGGTCTCCTTACTTGAGAAAGGATGTACTGTCACTAGAGGGGGTGCAGAGGAGGTTCACTAGGTTGATTCCAGAGTTGGGGTGGTTGGGTTATGAGAAGACACTGAGTAGACTGGGATTATGGTCATTGGAATTTGGAAGGTTGAGGGGGATCTTATGGAAACAGAATTATGAAGGGAATAGATAAGATAGAAGTAGAGAGGATATTCCCACTGGCAACTGAATCTAGGACAAGAGGGCATAGCCTCAAGATTGGAGGGAGCAGATTTAGGACTGAATCGAGGAAGAGCTTCTTCACCCAGAGGGTTGTAAATCAATGAAACTCCTTGCCTAGTGAAGTAGTTGACACTACTTTAGTGAATCTTTTAAAGCTAAGCTGGATTGTATTTGAACAATAAAGGAATTAAGGGATATGGTGAGAGCGTGGGTAAGTAGATCTGAGTCCACAAAAAGATCAGCCAAGATCTTATTAAATGGCAGAGCAGCCTCAAAGGGCCAGGTGGCCTACTCCTGCTCCTAGTTCTTATGAGTTATCCTCCGCTAGCTTTTCAAGGCTTCCTACTAATTTTCACCACACTGATTGCTTTTTATTTTGCTTTTATGCTGTCCTCAACTTCCCTTTCAGACATAGTTGCCTTATCTTCCTTCAATACTTTTCTTTTGCCTTGGGAAGAATTTCTGCTGTGCTTCCCAAATTACTCCTAGAAACTCCTGCCATGACTTCTTTGCCGTGTTCTTGGCTAGGTTCCCCTTTCAATCAGTTCTGACCAGTTCCTTCCATAATTACTTGTATTCAATTGTGATATCATTACATCTGATTCCAGCGTCACCCTCTAAAACTACAGGGTGAATTCTGTCGTATGATGATTCCTGTCCCCTTGGGGATCCTTCAGCTTAAGCTCCATAATTAGATTACTTAGAGTGTGGAAACAGGTTCTTCGGCCCAACAAGTCCACACCGACCCTCCGACCCAGTCCCCTGCATTTACCCCTTCACCTTACACTACAGGCAATGTAGCGTGGCCAATTCACCTAACCAGCACATCTTTGGACTGTGGGAGGAATCTGGAGCACCCGGAGGAAACCCACGCAGACACGGAGAGAATGTGCAAACTCCACACAGTTGCCCGAGGTGGGAATTGAACCTGGGTCGCTGCTGCTGTGAGGCAGCAGTGCTAACCACTGTGCCACCCACAAATCAAGTCTCCCTCATTATACATCACCAAATCCAGAATTGCCTGTTCCCTGAAATGGCTCTATTTTGGAGCAGCTTGTCAGAGAGCCCACAGATTGCTTCAAAATAGCCATTTCATACACATGCTGTGAATTCCTTTTCTTAAGATCCTATGCCAACCTAATTTTCCCAGTCTGCCTGCAAATTAAAATCCCCCATGATTATTATCATGGTATCTTTGTCACATGCCTTTCCTGTCTCTTAATTTATTTTCTTCCACAATTTCTGACTAATGCTAGGAAGCCTGTACACAACTCCCATCAGGGTCTTTTATCCCTCTGCAGTTCCTCTAGTTCTGCGTTGACTTGTCCCGCTTCTCATAGTTTTCTCCCTATCTGCAGTGCCTGAGGTTCGGTTTCTGACTCCTTCCATACTCTCTCTCCCCTATTATTTGTTCCAGAAATGTTAATAACATTTGCTGAGATCTGTCCTCTCAAATATTTTTTTATAATTCTCTGTGCACCAAACCCCACTGTTTAGTTTTAAGCCCTATCCACATCCCTAGTCATGCAATTCATCAGGACTCTGGTTCCAGCATGATTCAGGTGGAACCCTCTCATCGGAACAGCTCCATCCCTCCCTCGTACTGGCACTAATGTCCTGTGAATTCAAACCCATTTCTCCCATATCAGTAGGTCATGTATTTACCTCTTTAACCTTGTTGACCTTGTGCCAATTTGCTCGTGGCTCAGGTAGTAATCCAGAAACTATTTCTTTTTTGGTTCTCCTTTTAATTTAGTCTCTAGCTGCTTATATTCTCTCAGCAGAACTTTTTTCCTGTTTCTACCTACTCGTTAGAACCTACATAGACCACGACAAGATCTTTCCCTTCCCAATCTAAAGTTCCTCTGTTACCCAAACGAGACATCCTGAAGCAGGGCACCAGGCAGGCAACACAGCCTTCAGAACCCTGTTCAGAAAACAGTTTCTATTCCCTGGACTATAACATACCTGGTTAAAACCATGTTTCTCTTTTCTCCCCTCTCTTCCATTGCTCTCTATATCGTGGTGCTATGGCTAGTCTGCTCATCCTCCCTATATCCTCCATTGTCATCCACACAGGATGCAAGAATTTCAAACTTGTTAGACAAGCTCAAGGGCTAAGGCTCCTACAGCACTATCCTCTGGATCCCTCTAACTGCCTTGCTTTCATTACAGCCTCCTGTCCCTGACCACTTTCGAGGTAGTTAATCTAAGGTGTGTGACTGCCTCCTGAAACACAACATCCAGGTTTCCCCCTCCCTGATGTTTTGCATACTCTGGTTAATTGACGTTGAGTGAGAGTTCCTCAAACAACCAACACTTGCCACTGATGTGGTCACTATGAACCACAATTGGGTCCACCAGCTCCCACATCATGTAGTTACAACACATCTTCTACCCTGGCATCTGTATTTTAAATTAGAGTTCTTAATCTGGTGTTTTAAAAAAAAAAACACTTTTTAAGATTGCAGCCTGATTACCTTCAGTCTGAAGTAACCTGTAATCGATAGTTAAATTAGCAGCTACCATCAATCAATGTACTTAGGGTTTTCCTGTGATGTTACTTTGTAGTGTTGGGCCCTGATACTGGGCTTCAATATATCCTGTTAAAACAAAATCTTACAAGCTAAGATCAAAAAAAATTAAGCAAAAAAACACACCTCTTCCCCTAACCAAATTTCCACATTGCTTCCAAATTCCCCAAATTATATACTCATTTGGGCCATGTCTCACTCTTGATATATTCTCTCCTACCTGACCTCGTGAGGCCCACTGAACTTAAGCCTGTGTGATTTATCCCTCCCCCATCTGACAGAATGCACTAGGTCACACTTTGTTGTATCAAATTCTATTAACTGTTTGTCAGCCCATTCTGTTAATATATTTATATCCTTGGAGCCAGTTTGTATTGTCCATGGTGTTTCCACTCCACCAAATTTGGTATCTTTGAGAAATTTTGACACTTTCCTCTGTGTTTATACATCTAAGCAATTTATATGTATATAAAAAAGAACAGTAGCCCCAGCATTGATCCTTAGTGTTAAACCCCTATCCACTACCCTCTCACATAAAAAGATAACTATTTCCCACAAGGTAACGGTGTTAACTGTGCATTTGAGGTAAAAAAAAAATGCAGTTAGGATGAAGAATGTCTGCAGCTTTCCTGCTAAAGAAATTGGGAGGAAGCTACCAGAGAGAAGGTTGAAATGAGAATAGAATGATTTGTCAGTAAGATGTCTATATTGGCTAGAATCATGTGTCACAGTATGTGCAGGAAGGCAGCACAGACAATAACTGCCAACTTTCTTACTCCTGAGAATGTATTTGAGAAACATTTTCCATGACTTGACCAAAGCTTGTAAATTGAAGTACTCATGACACTTTTCATTTCTTCCAAGTTCCAAGTGACTACCGTAGCATTTTGGTTTGCAATCAGTTATTTTTCCGATCTTTAAGCAGTTTGAATTGCTCCCAACCCCAGGTTCTGGACACTGGACTAATTTATGGGGACATGAAATGAAGAGGCAGTAGACAGGTGTGAAAGAGCAAAAGAATCTCTGCATCTAATTAAGGTACAAAAAAAATCAAAGTACAAGAAATAGGTAATGCAATAAAAGGAAATTAACAATTAATACACAGGAAAACAGTAGTACCTTAAAATACACTCTTAACTAGATTACCATGATTTGACACCATCTTATTGACACAGAATACAAACACTGTTTAGTTTTTCACTCTTAAATCAGAATTCCTACCCACAGGTCCCAATGCATTATCAGCACCCTCCTTTCCCTCCCTTCTAGCTATGTTGGAACTTCGAGTCGGAGTTTGTGCTCAACATGCAGAACACTGATTTGAAATGCACCTGGCTATTCCTGCTTGCCCTATCCAGAGCCTGGATGAAGACTTCAGATAGTGTAGGTTCTTCAGTTTGGGCTGAGTCTGCTCATATGGTTAGGTGGGTATTGAATGTATTGAGTAAGTATCTGGTTTTCTTTACTTTATGCTGTTTTGACAAGCCCAGTTTTCACCTCAGTCTGAGGACCGGTGATATCAGTTGAGTCAGTTGTTTCTTTGAGTTTTTGGTCATTTGGATAGTCGTGGTCAGTTGTTGAGGTTCTCGCCATTGATGTTGTTGGCTTGGAAAGGTCAGATTTCAGAAGCTCTTCGGCTGGCTTCCTCCTCTTGGATGTCTTTTTCCCAAATGAGGTCCTCAGTTCGACTTCCCTGTTCTCAGTTCGGTCTCTAATTAGATGAGATGAGATGAGATTAGATTACTTACAGTGTGGAAACAGGACCTTCGGCCCAACAAGTCCACACTAACCCGCTGAAACGCAACCCACCCAGACCCATTCCCCTACATTTGCCCCTTCATCTAACACTATGGTGAATTTAGCATGGCCAATTCACCTAACCTGCATATTTTTGGACTGTCAGAGGAAACCGGAGCACCCGGAGGAAACCCACGCAGACATGGGGAGAATATGCAAACTTCATAATGACAGTTGCCCAAGGCAGGAATTGAACCCAGGTCTCTGGCGCTGTGAGGCAGCAGTGCTAACCACTGTGCCACCATGCCACACAAAGCTGCTTGTTGCGGGTAAAAGCCTGTGGAGAAGCTGTTCGTGCAGAAGTTTGTTGGAAAAAGCCACACTCAGGTGAGATTGGGGCCAATGTTTACATCTTGATGTTATCTTATGAAGTTAATTGGCTTTCTAAATGATTAAGAGTGTGTGTGAATGGGTTTGATCAAAGTTGAATACTAAACATCACTCTCGACCCCATACTGTCTGCATTGGGTAGCTCGAGGGCTGTTGTGGGCTAGGGTCTGTTGGTTTCGGTCGTTCATTTGTTCTTTTAGAGAGAAGGTATAAATTGGGATTCCAGGCTGAACAATAGTCCTAATTTCCCATTCCCAGTCCCTGCTGATTGTGTTGTGTATTTCCCGCACTAAATGGATCTTTCCTTTTTTCCCCAGAAGTCCAAAGTTTTGTCTATATTTTTTAATGTTGTGGACTTTTGCTTGATTTTATGTCACACACTCAACTCTGTTAGTAACACTTACAATATGAAGGATCCACTGTGTGTATTAGGTTAAGGGCAATTCCACCAACTTATCTTTTGGTATAAATACCTGTGTAGTTCCTTAAACACAAAGAAATTGCCAGGTGTAATCCAGAAACATGCTCCACCAATTTTCAAACTTTACCCCATCAAAGTTTTATCGTGATACTGGGTAGACATTAATCAACCACAAACTTTCTCTTACACATTGCTGGACAATTTAGCATTTGCATCCTACCAAAGGCAGACTATTGGTGGTAAAAGTCTATTTTGAAAATGCTGATCCTGTTTTACAACAAAGCCATACTACTATTTTGTTGTCGTCATATGATAGCAGCTGAATCACAGAGATTAGCAGAATGACGCTGTGAATAAATTAGCAACTAAAAAGTCCTCTTAAACCTCCATGACACCTACCTGCATTGTTAAATGTATACATTTTCCACCCCTTTTCCACTAATACTGTATCCCAATAAACATGTGCTGAATCATAATCAAATTATATCTCTTTTTTCTACTAAACCAGCTCAGCAGAAGGTGGCAAGAGAGGCAGAGTAGGAAAAGCAACAGCTAAAGAGAAAAAATATGTTTGGGAATCCAACTACTAAAACTAGACTGTCTAAGAACTTGTCTACAGAGACAAAAGGCAGCAATGGTTCCATACCAGTCATCTTTCCCATGGAGTTTTCAATCAGATGCAGATTTCCACCACTTTCAATCTTCAGGCCATTGTTAAATATAGCACTTGAATAGAAGAAAAAAGGCATCATCAAGGGGTGAGGGTGGAGCGGATGGTGAGATGCATGGAATGGAAGCATTTTCAACAAATAGCAAGATGAGCACCATAGATTAGATTACTTATAGTGTGGAAGCAGGCCCTTCTGCTCAACAAGACCCGCCGAAGCTCAACCCACCCAGACCCATTCCCCTACAATTACCCCTTCAATTAACTCTATGGGCAATTTAGCATGGCCAACGCACCTAACCTGCACATTTTTGGATTGTGGGAGGAAACCGGAGCACCCGGAGGAAACCCACGCAGACACGGGGAGAATGTGCAAACTCCACAGAGAGTTGCCTGAGGTGGGAATTGAACCCGGGTCTCTGGCGCTGTGAGGCAGCAATGCTAACCACTGTGCCACCATGCAGCCCATGATGTTTGGAAACTAGTGCTGGAAGTGGCTGTGGGTGCATCCATGGGTGATTGACTTAATTATGGTCCAGTCTCTGTTTGAGAGGTTTTTAGGGTCTTAAACAGACTTGTGTGAATCCCACAATTCCATATACCACAGCATATCCAAATAAATCAATTGGAATGCATGAATCAAAATGCATGAAAGTACATGATTGGGCTGGAGGAAGATTATCTTTCACTCTTTCTACACATACCTGGGAGGTCCAGGATAAATCAAGTGATTGGCATTGTTTTGATATGAAGCTTATTTTGCCAACAGGAGAGAACCTTCAGTAATGTGGCTAGATTAGACAAGCTGACACTCTTCTTGCAGAAAGGAAGTTTGTGAAGAAATTTGATTGAGATTCAAACTGGTCAGGGATCTCGACAGAGTAGATAGTGAGGAACTGTTCCTTTGGCATAAAGGTTGAGAACCAGTAGACAAATTTACAGTTATTGAAAGAGCCAAATGAGCTGCATTCAGCTCAGGCTTTCCAAAGGAAATTAGATAACTAGCTAAAGATAAGTACAAATGAAAAGGCTGGTGAATGGGGCGAATGGAGTTTTTCTTGCAGCGAATCAACAGATTTGATGGGCCAAAAGGCCTCCTTCTGTGCTGTAACCATTCTATAATTCCACAAACTTGTTGATACCCACTAGCTCGAATCTGAATCATCCTTGCAACTGAAAAGTGAGTCAATGTCTCTGGATGTGCACACTGATACTGACCAATGTGAATTCATAACCCAAGTATTTAAGTCCAGAGGTATAGATGTGATTAGTTAATATGCTAATTTCTATTCAGGTTTTTGCTTTCAGGACTGGATTAAGCTCTAAGTTAAATAAGCTAGTGGGAATGCTTTAGAGTCTATGGAAATTTTTGTTCTCTTGAATTCACTATATGAGAATGTTTAACGGTTTTATTTCGCTCTGCAAGTTAAAAATTTATTTGTTTTTTTTTTACAGTCATGTAGAAAGCTACCTGAAGAAAATACAAGATAAAATAACATGTTTTTGTCTGTATGTCTAAAAAGGAAATTGTTTTGATTTTCAGTGTTGAAAAATTTTTTTTTTTTTTTTACAAAAACAAGATGAGAAAGCCACTTTTAACAGTAAATGAAAAAAAAGCTTTCCAAGAAATAACTTGACTTAAGCGAAATAATTCAACAATACCTGATGAGGTAATTGCTGATTATTGATTTCAGCATATATAATCTACAGAAGGAAAGGCTAGAGGCCAGAAACAGATTCAAGCAAAAAACTATTCCACATCAATATATGTACTTTTTAAACAGATTAAAAGTAGTCAAAACCTTGGATTATTTCTTAAAGTTCAGTGAGAAATGTCACTAGTCAACCCAGAGATAAAAGTATTGTGAACAGGTTGAGTAGGCTGATATAGAGGGATTGTCTTATTAGGAAAGGTTGAGTAGATTGGGCTTGAACCTGCTGGAATTTAGAAAAATGAAAGGTGACCTTACACTATTCTCAAAGAACTTGACATTGTAGATGTGGACAGGTTATTGCCCCTGTGGGAGAATCTAGGACTAGATACCGTAATATCAGAATAAAGGATCAAATATTTAAGACAGAGATAAGGAGGAATTTCCTATCTCAGTGTTTTGTGAATCCATGGAATTCTTTACCAAACAGGTAAGTTGAGGCTGTGTCATTAAAAATACTCAAGGCTGAGATTTCTTGAATTCAGTAAGGGAATCAAGAGAGATGGGGGAAAGGCAGAAAAGTTGAGACAAGGATCATCAGATCAGACATGATATAGTTGAATGGCGGTACAGACTTGATGGGCTAAATGGCGTCCTTTTGCATCTTCATCTTAGGTGTTAGTTTAGGTGATTGCAGTGAGTTAGCATAGGTGAGAAACAGCATTGGAAATACTCACCTCTGAATGAGCAGAAAATAGCAGAGAGGAAATGCTTACAATGCCATAAATCAGTAAGCAATTTTAAAGTGAATTTGGGATGGAGTGTAAAGCTATGACTGGGAAAAGGATTGAATCATTTTTTGCTGCTGCTCATAAGATCTTTTCAAAATCAACCAATAAATATATAACTAATAAATATTTAACTTCCTTCTGATTGTAACTTTGCTCTCTGAGCTGGAAGATTTGTTTTCAGATGTTTCATCACCATCCTAGATAACATCAGTGAGCTTCCAGTGAAGCGCTGGTGTTTTGTCCTGCTTTCTATTTAAGTATCTTGGTCTCCATCAATAAACACATCGATTTGGACCACATCTACCATCTTCTTTCTCAGAGGATGGTAGATGTGGTCCCAATCGATGTGTTTATTGATGGAGACCAAGAAACCAAAACACGTCAATTGAAAGCAGGACATAACACCAGCGCTTCACTGGAGGCTCACTGATGATGTTACCTAGTATGGTGATGAAATGTTTGAAAACAACCCTTTTCGGCTCAGCAAGCAAACTTACAACCAGAACCTCAACCTGATCTACAAATCTCAAAAAATCTCAAATGTGAATGTTTCTGGTAGTGGCAATGGTTTTGCCATTTATTTTAATATGCTGAGGATTCATAATATATTATAATTATTATTTATAGCATTGGCTCTAATGTGAACAGGACATATATAGCTTTAATGTTGAAATAAATCAAATTTGTGTTTGTTAAGCAGCAGGGGCATAGATTTAATTTAATTGTAGATTTGTTCTGTGAATGGCAATGATGTGTCTGATGTTTGTTGAGACATGAACTTTTAATTGATGTTTATGAATTTGGAGTAGAAATTGAAGTGTATAGTTCACTGCATTAGAAATAATGGTAGGAGAGAGAAAAACAAAACTACACTTTGCCTACCATCAAGGTGTCCTATGACAAGACGACAAAACAGTCAGAAAGGCAGGAGTTAGTGCCGGTTCAATTAGTACACTCAGGTCCTGTTAAATTAGAAACTTCTAAAAAATTCTGGACTGGAGAAAAAATACAGAGTGGGAAAGAAGGAAGCCCCAGAAGCAGAGAATTGCTGAAAGTGGAGGTTTTGAAATGACCCAGCATTTGTTATGAAACTTGTGTTTGACAATTAACCAACTTACTGGTGGGGGAGGCTCCATGAATATCTACATCTTCAATGATGGAAGAACCCAACATATCAGTGCAAAAAGTAAGGCTCTTGCAGTTTGTAATAAGTGTCGAGTAGATGGGGTACCTTGGTTTCCTCCAGTGGTCCCCAGCATTATAGATGGCAGACTTCAGCTAAATAAATTCACTTGTTTAAATTGATAAACCAAACATGCGATACAAGAAACATTTGAGACACGAGATATTACAAAGGTTATGGGCCATAGCAATAATACTGAAGACGTGTGCTCCAGATCGAGCTGTTCCCTGAGCCAAGCTCTTTCAGGAAAGCTACAAAACTGGCATCGACACGACATTGTGGAAAATAGCCAAGATATGTCCTGTACACAAAAAGCAGGACAAATCCAATTACTGCCACAACCTACTCAGTCATCAGGAAAGTGATGGAAGGTTTCATCAACAGTATTATCAAGTATCACCTGTTCGGTAATAACCTGCTCAGTGATGCCCAGTTGTGTTCAACCAGGTCCACTCAGCTCCTGACATAATTTCATCCTTTGATCAAACATGGATAAAACAGCTGAATTCAAGGAATGAGGCGAGAGTGGCAACCCTTGACATCAAAGCCACATTTGATAAAGTGTGATATCAAGGAGTCCTGGCTAAACTGGCTTCAAGTATCGGGAGCAAGCTGTCTGCTGGTTGAAATCACATGTGACACACAGGAAGATGGTCTGAGTTGTTCGAGGGCAGCCATCTCGGCTCCAAGACATCTTTGCTGGAGTTCTATGGTATAGTATCCCAGGTCCAACTATCTTCATCGGCTTCATCAATTACCTTCCCTTCATGAGAAACGATAAATCAGGATGTTTGCTGAATATTGCAATGCTTAGCACTATTTGTGACTCCTCAGATATTAAGGTAGTTTATTTTCAAAAGCAACAGGCCTGGACAATATCCAGGTTTGGCCTGACAAGTAGCAAGTAACATTCATGCAAGATAATGACCATCATCAAGAAGAGACAATCTAACCACCGTTGCTTGACATTTAACGATGTTACCATCACTGAATCCCCTACTACCAACATCCTTGGAGTTACCATAGGCCAGATAGTGAACTGGACTCACCAAATAAATACAATGCCTGCAAAGCAAGTCTGAGGCAAGGAATACTGCAGCAAGTAACTCACTTCCTGACTTTCAAAGCCTGTCCACCATCTCAAAGGCACAAGTCCAGAGTGCGATGAAATACCCCCCACTTGTCTGGATGGGTGCAGCTTTAACACTTGGGAAGCTTGACATCATCCAGTACAAAGCAGCCTGCTTGTTTGGCACGATATCCACTGCCTCTACCACTGATGTTCAATAGCAGAAACATGTGCATCTTGTAGATAGTACTTCAGAAATTCCTCAATGATCCTTTAGGCAGCGCCTTCCAAGTCCATGTCCACTTCCATCTAGAAGGACAAAGGAAATAGTTAAATGGGAATGCCAAGTTACTCATCATTCTGTCTCCAAAATATTCACAGTTCCTTCACTGTCACGGAGTCAAAATCCTGGAATCCCCTCCCCAATGGCATCGTGGGTGAACCTTCAGCACATGGACTTCGGAGGTTCAGAAGGCAGCTCACTACCACCTTCTCAAGGGCATCTAGGAATGGGTAACAAATGCTGGCCAAGCAGTGCTGCACATGTTCCATGAGTGAATAAAAACAAAGTCAATGTCAGAAAGTAAAAATAGCCAGAAACTATTTACAGCTTTGCCAACTGACAACGAATTTTAAAACAGAGATGAGGACAGGCTTCACTTGAGGATTCAGTATCTGTGAGGTTGTTCTTAAGGGTAAATGAATCTTAAAGAGTTGAATCTTTATTTCTGCAATTTGTGATAAGACCATTTTAAGTTGTTCTTATACACCATTTTCCTTTTGTGTAATTATTGGTCATGTTTTATTAACAGGCAGGAGGTTGAAAGAACACAGCAAGCCAGGTGGCATCAAGAGGTGAAGAGGGGTGACACCCAAAACATTGATGCTACTGGGATTCCAGCCTTCTGCTTGTCTACTTTGGATTCCAGCATCTGTAGTTTTTATTGGTCTCTGGCTACAGCCATTGGCACTGCTGGTTTTTGTTCTTTTCCTTGGGAAACTGGATTTTCAGCTGGCTAGTTTCAACCAGCGGTATTGTTACTTTGGAGAAGATGTGGAAAAGAATTTTGTTACGGAACTTATTCTTTGTTCCAGTTAGCTGGTTGGACTGAACTTTTATCCTTCTCAACCATGACTTCTGTGCATGGACTGAACCTCCGTGATGGGCTCAGCTTCAAACGACTAGGCTGATTCTTTGGAAACCATTTCCATGCAGTGGAATTAATTAACTCAAAACTTCATTTGGAAGTGTTTTTTGTTGTTTACTTTATGTCAGAGATCCACAGCACAGAAACAGACCCTTCAGTCCAACTCATCCATACTAACCAGACATCCTAACCTAATCTAGTCTCACTTGCCAGCACCTGGCCCATATCCCTCCAGATCCTTCCTATTCATATACCCATCTGGATGCCTTTTAAATGTTGCAACTGTACTAGCCTCCACCACTTTCTCTGGCAGCTCATTCTATGCATGTACCATGCTCTGCAAGAATATGTTGCCCCTTAGATCTCTTTTAGATCTTTCCCCTCTCACCCTAAACCTATGTCCTCTAGTTCTGGACTCCCCAGCCACAGATCCTATGCATGCCCCTCATAAACCTCTACAAGGTCACCTCTCAGTCTTTGACACTCCAGGGAAAACAGCCCTAGCCTATTCAACCTCTCCCTATAGCTTAAATCCTCCAACCCTGGTAACATCCTTGTAAATATTTTCTGAGCCCTTCCAAGTTTCACCACATTCTTCCAATAGGAAGGAAACCAGAATTACATGCAATATTCCAAACGTGGCTTAAATAATGTCCTGTAGAGCTGCAACATGACCACCCAACACCTGTACTCAATACTCTGACCAATAAAGGAAAGCATACCAAATGCCTTCTTCACTATCCTATCTAACAGCGACTCCACTTTCAAAGGAGCTATGAACCTGCACTCCAAGGTCTTTGTTCAGGTGAGTTGTTGTCTGAGAGTGGCTATTGGTTTGTGTGCTGTTATGAGTCCTTGTGGTCGCAGTAGTCTGGCTGTCAGTTCGGAAATGACCCAAAGGACTAGCCACACTACCATACATCAAGAGCATTTCCGAACTGACAGCCAGACTACTGCGACCACTAGGACTCATAACAGCACACAAACCAACAGCCACTCTCAGACAACGACTCACCAGAACGAAGGACCCGATACCCAGCATGAGCAAAACCAATGTATTGTACAAAATCCCATGCAAGGACTGCACAAAACACTACATAGGACAAACAGGAAGACAGCTAACGATCCGCATCCATGAACACCAACTAGCCATGAAACGACACGACCAGCTATCCTTAGTAGCCACACACGCAGATGACAAGCAACATGAATTCGACTGGGACAACACTACTATTATAGGACAAGCCAAACAGAGAACAGCCAGGGAACTCCTAGAGGCATGGCACTCAGCCACAGATTCAATCAATAAGCACATCGACCTGGATCCAATATACCGGCCACTGCAGTGGACAGCTGGAACGGACAACTGGAAGTGGCAGATTCAAACCACTACAAATGCTGGAGGAAAGATCACAGAAGCGCTTCACAGGAGGCTCCCAAGCACTGAGAATGTCACCTAGAAAGGGGATGAAACATCTGCAACACAAATTCCCAGCTCGTCGAACAGAACCACAACAACTTACTCACAACAACTTACTCACTATTGCTCTTATGCTCACATCCAAGTCATTTATATAAATGACAAGTAGAAGAGGACCCAGCACTGATCCTAGTGTCCCTCTATTGGTCACAGGCCTCTAGTCTAAAAAACAATCCTCCACTTAAGTGAATATGGAGTGAAATAGGTTGACAATGTTGAATTTAACTGATAACATAGTGGGGAAGGTTGAAGTTGTGTTTTTGGAGGCACACTCTCTTTTAAACATCCTTGAAGTATGACCACTCTCCTTTCCCTCTACTTATCCATTTTATTTGGCTTGTTTGTATCTACGTTCCAGTCTACACAGCCAGGTCATGGCTACAAGGTAAACAATGGTATTATTCCTTATTGACTTTTCACTTAAACTTGCCAACACTCTGCCTGTTCTTGAACTGGTTCACAATATCTAGTGGGAATGGTGTCAAAAAGACCCTGCTATTGTCTAGATCACAGGATCTTCTGGTGTATGCATTGTTGGTTTTATTTAAAATGTGAAAAAAGTTAGTTACAAGAGTCACAGGGTGAAGGCAAACAGAAACAAAAGAGCAAGCTGAGACAGAATTTATTTGAGGTGGAAAGGCATAGTGTCAATTTCAGGTATAGTGAGAGGTTAGTTTTCCTTTCTGACAGCCTAAAAACCTGGAAAGCTGTACAAATAGCTTGGAGATGCAAAAGATCTGTTTTTTCGAAAGTGGCCCAGCCATAAACTCGGGGATTAGATTAGATTCCCTACAGTATGGAAACAAGCCCTTTGACCCAACAAGTCCACACTGACCCTCCGAAGAGTAACCCACCCAGACCCATTTCCCTCTGACTAATGCAACTAACATTATGGGCAATTTAGCATGACTTGCATATCTTTGAACGGTGGGAGGAAACCAGAGCACCCAAAGGAAACCCATGCAGACGCAGGGAGAATGTGCAAGCTCCATACCAACAGTTGCCCGAGGCAGTAATTGCACACAGGTCCCTGGTGGTGAGGCAGCAGTGCTAACCACTGAGCCATCATGCCACTCATCGGCATGACCTATCATGCCAGGTTATTGATTTGTTGGTCGAAAAGGGATTCTGGAAAGTTACACAATCAAATCTGTCATGAGCTGAGGGACAGAACATTCATTAGTGTGTCATCGATGATAATCATTGCCATAAAATTGCTTTCCAGTAGAATTCCTGATCTATCCTGTATGAATAGAGAACATATTATGCAACTGTTTATCTGCGTAATGCCACCATCACTTGGGGAGTAATATAAATGCCTCTGTTCCTGTAAGGCTGGCAAATATTTAAAGTGATATTTACCTTTATTTTTTAAATATCATTTGCCTGCTAATTCATATTTAATTTGCATTGCTTTTGATTTCTGTGTAGACTGGCACTTGGTGGTGGTGGTGGTGGTGGTGGTGGTGGCTGGTGGTGCAGTTGAATACAGCTCAGAGAAACAAGACAAAATCAAAAAGGAAGGCAAGGTCTCAGATCAAGAGAACTTGTTCCTGCAGTACGCAGTGTTGCCTGCCAGCTCGGACTCAGTCCCCTGAACTGAGGAGATTCTAAATCTCCTGTGTTTTTAAAATTTTATTAAACAGTACAGTTTACAAATAAACAATTAACATTATCAGCTGTATACAGAGAAACAGTAATTTTACAATGGAGAGGGGCAGCAAAGCCAGGCCCCAAACCCTATCATTTAACCAGTTTCAGGGAAATGAGAACAAACCTCAAATTCCACTTTCATTCATCACAAAAGTAACAAATACATACATAATTAGATAAGAAACAGTGCATAGAATACAGACTCCTCCCACCCCCAGCAAGCTACCCACTCCTCCCACCTTTCAGCCTGTTCCTATGCCTCTTCCAGCTCTCTGTCTGTCCTGACATACCTTCCGGTCACCTCTAGGACAGCACATCCTGTCTCTCCAACCCTTCCCAGGACGATAGCGATCAGGATGATCTACCCACCTTCCTGCTTCCCTAGCTGCCCTTTGCACCTTCCAACCACCTCTCGGACAACCCGCCCCAGTACCTGACAGGGATGACAGTGCTGAGGATGGCCAAACCGCCTTCCGGCTCTCAGTCTGCCCCTATATACCTTCTGTCTCTCTGGGTACCCTGACCCTGACGCGCCATCCGGCCTGTGCACTGCCCTGACACACCTTCTGGCTACCTCTAGGACAGCCCATTCCCTTTTCTGGGACAACGGCGCACATGGCAGCCCATAAGCCTTCCGGATCTCGGCCTGCCCCATGCACATTCTGGCTCTCAGCCACTCTGACACCTTCCGACCACCTCTAGACAGTCCATCAAGATTACCCTTTCTTGAGACAACAGCGCTCCGAACAGCCGACCCACTTAGAGTCATAGAGATATATAGCATGGAAACAGACCCTTCAGTCCAATCTGTCCATGCCAACCAGATATCCCGACCCAATCTAGTCCCATCTGCCAGCACCCGGCCCATATCCCTCCAAACCCTTCCTCTAGTCATATACCCATCCAATGCCTCTTAAATGTTGCAAATGTGCCAGCCTCAACCACGCCCTCTGGCAGCTCTCAGGGGAACCAGCATAGAGGTGGCCTGCACACCTTCCGGCTTTTGGGACAGCCGGAAGGGTGACAGCTTTCAGGACAACCTATGAGCCTCCCAGCTCACAGTAAGGCCTGCCAGACCCAGGGACACAAGACAGTGCAGGTGATAAACCCAACAAGACAAATTCAATTATCAACAAACAGAGTCCCTTCAGTACGAGTCCATTACCATATACAGTTCTCTTCAAAATGCAGAGTCCAGTTCCAGGAACAGAGTCCACTACAGTATACAGAGTGCATCATCAGAAATAGAGTCCACCCTAGTAATGCAGACTCCATTGCCAAAAACAGAATCCACAACCAAGGGCAGACTCCATTCCTGAAGGCAGCAAGTGCACACCCCACACACAGGTGTTCAGTCGCTACAGAGCCTAATCCACTCAAAAAGGGTCAGGCCTACTAGCCAGGAACGGTTCACCTGGAAAGGTGCATTTTCTTACAGGGGCTCAGTCTAAAACACCAAAAAAGTGAAAATACATTCAAAAGAAAGAAAACCAAGAGTGCAAGGGCTAAGCCCTGCCACAAAATTAACATTGTCCTTTTCTTAAGGTAAAGAACAAAGTAACAGGCTGTAACCAGCCAGTGAAACAACAGTTCCCAAATGATGGCTGAATTACTCCAAACACACATTGACTGTGTAAATCAGGCAGTTTAGAAATCAGTCCTCAATAGAAAAAGAAATGCCAGTTTATTAAAAAAAAGTTTAGGAATCAGGTTCTCCCAAAAAAAACAGAAACCAACAGCAGGCGTAACACACTGACTGTGGCCCAGCCAGCACAGGGTCAGGTCCCTAAACTGAGAAGATTCTAAATCTCCTTTTTAAAAAAAATTAACAGTACAGTTTACAAAACAAACAATTAACATTAACAGCTATATACAGAGGAACAGCAATTTACAAGGGAGAGGAGCGGCAAAGCCAGGCCCTGAACCCACTGTTCAACCAGTTTTCAGGGAAATGAGGACAAACCTCAAATCCCACTTTTAGTCATCACAAAAGTGACAGTAACAAATACATACAAGATAGTCCAACTAGATAAGAAACAGTGCATAGAATCAATTATCAACAAGCACACAGAGTCCCTTCTGGCACAGAGTCCATTACCATAAACAGTTCTCTGCAAAATGTAGAGTCCATTCCCAGTAACAGACTCCACTCCAGTATACAAAGTACTGTGTCAGAAATAGAGTCTATTCCAATCTGCAGAGTCCATTGCTAAAAACAGGGTCCACAACCCAGGGCAGAGTCCACTCCTGAAGGCAGCAAATGCAAACGCCACAGTACACACACAGGTGTTCAGTCTCTATCGAGGCCTGATCCATCCATAGAAACCAGACTCACTCGCAGGAACACATTACATTGTGAAGGTGCAGTTAACTCACAGGAGTTTGGTCCACTCCCAAACTCTAGGATGACAAATGCTTACCTCCTAGCACGCACAGGTGTTCAGTCTTTACATAGGCCTCATCCACCGACAAGCGGCAGGCCTACCCACAGGAATGGCTCACCTGGAACATAGGCTTCAGACTGCTGTAGCATTCTATCTAATCTACACTACTCCATTCTCATCCATATGCCTATCTAATGATCATTTAAATGCACGCATGGTTGGCATGTCTACTACTATTGCAGGCAGGGCATTCCATGCCCCTACGACATTGAGTAAAGAAACTACCTCTGACATCTGTGGGCAGCACAGTGGTTAGCACTGCTGCTTCACAGCGCCAGAGATCTGGGTTCAATTCCTGCCTTAGGCGACTGACTGTGTGGAGTTTGCACGTTCTCCCAGTGTCTGCGTGGGTTTCCTCCGGGTGCTCCGGTTTCCTCCCACAGTCCAAAGATGTGCAAGTTAGGTGAATTGGCCATGCTAAATTGCCCGTAGTGTTAGGTAAGGGGTAAATGTAGGGGTATGGGTGGGTTACGCTTCGGTGGGTCGGTGTGGACTTGGGCCGAAGGGCCTGTTTCCACACTAATGTATTCTGTAATCTAATCTAATCTGTCCTACATCTATCATCCCTCAATTTAAAGCTCTGTTCCCTCATGCTAGCCATCGCCATCCAAGGAAAAAGGCTTTCACTGTCTACCCTATCTAACCCTCTGAATATCTTAAGATGTGTCAATTAAGGTACTTCTCAACTTCCTCCTCTCTAACAAAAACAGCCTCAAGTCCCTCAATCTTTCCTCCGTACCAGGCATGATCCCAGTAAATCTACACATCCTTCCTATAATGCGGTGACCAGAACTGTACATAATACTCCCATGTGCAGCCGTAGCAGAGTTTTGTACAGCTGCAGCATGACCACATGGTTCAGAAACTCAATCCATTTCCAATAAAAGCTAACACACTTTATGCCTTCTTAACAACCCTATCAACCTGTGTGGCAACTTTCAAGGTTCTGTGTACATGGACACGGAGAACCCTCTATTCATCTACACTACCAAGAATCTTACCATTAGCCCAGTACTCTGCATTCTTGTTACTCCTTCCAAAGTGAATTACCTCACTTTTCCACATTAAGATCAGGGACAATATATCATTTATCTCTCCACCCTTCAGGCACTCTGCCTCTATTCCTGATGAAGGCCTTTTGCCCGAAACGTCGATTTTACTGCTTCTCGGGTGCTGCTTGAACTGCTGTGCTTTTCTAGCACCACTAATCCAGAATCTGGTTTCCAACATCTGCAGTCATTGTTTTTACCTAGTTGATTTTAACCCTACTGAGAATCCTCTTGCAAGGATGCCTGCCTTGAAGAAGTTTTCCTCCTCTCTCTACAAGAATCTCAGGGAGTCCTTCTCCCACTGCAACTCCCAGGTCATTTCCACTCCACCCTGACCTATCACCTTCATCCCCTCCCCCACTCACCTATTGTACTCTATGCTACTTTCTCCCCACCCCCACCCTCCTCTCATTTATCTTTCCACCCTTCAGGCACTCTGCCTGTATTCCTGATGAAGGGCTTTTGCCTGTAACGTCGACTTTACTGCTCCTCAGTTGCTGCTTGAACTGCTGTGCTTTTCCAGCACCACTAATCCAGAATCTGGTTTCCAGCATCTGCAGTCATTGTTTTACCAAAATAGATCCTTGCAGTATGCCACTAATAACTGAACTCCATGATGCATATTTCCCATCAACCACCACCATCTGTCTTCTTTCACTAGCCAATTTCTGTTCCAATCCGTGAAATCATCCTCAATCCCATGACTGCATACTTGGTGCAATAGCCTACCATGGGGAACCTTATCAAACACCTTTCTGAAATCCATATACACCATATCAACCACTTTACCCTGATCCACCTGTTTGGTCACCTTCTCAAAAGAATGCAATAAGGTTTGAGAGGCACAATCTACACTTCACAAAACTGTGTTGACTATCCTGAATCAACTTAATCCTCTCCAGATGATTACAAATCCTCTATTTTATAACACTTTTCAACACTTGCCCACAACCGAAGAAAGACTCACTGGTCTATAATTAACGGGGTTGCCTCTACTCTCCTTCTTGAACAAGGGGACAACATTTGCTATTCTCTAGGTCTTCTGGCACTATTCCTGTAGACAATGATGACAAAGATCAAAGCCAAAGGCTCAGCAATCATCTCCCTGACTCCCCAAAGAATCCTAGGATAAATCCCATCTGGCCCAGGGGACTTATATATTTTTATATTTTGTAGACTGGTGAACCTCAATCCCATCTAGTCTAGTAGCCTGTATCTTGGTATTCTCCTTAATAAGATTGTGTTTCTCTAGTGTGAATACTGACAAAAAAATATTCATTTAGCACTTCCTCTATCTCCTCTGACTCCAAGCACAACTTCCCACTACAATCCTTTATTGCCCTAATCTTACTCTCAACATTCTTTTATTCCTGATATACTTACGGAAAGCCTTAGGGTTTTCCTTGATCATATCCGCCAATGACTTCTCATGTTCCCCCCTGGCTCTTCCTAATTCTCTCTTTAGGTCTTTCCTGGCTAACTTGTAACTCTCATGTGCCCTAACAGATGCTACCATAAGCCTTCTTCTTCCTCTTGAAGAAAGATTCAACTCGTTGAGTAAACCATGACACCCACGCTCAACAAATTTCTCCTTGCCTGACAGGTACATATTTATCAAGGATCTGCAATGGCTGTACCTTGAATAAGCTCCATTTCAGTTGTGTCCATCCCTTGCAGTTTCCGTCACCATCCTATGCATCCTAAATCCTACCTAATTGCATTGTAATTGCCTTTCTCCCAGCTATACTGTGTCAGGAAATGCTCCTGCACACATTGGACAAAAACAGACCCATCTAAAGTACTTGAACTATAGCGTTCCCAATCAATAGTTGGAAAGTTAAAGGTCCCCATAACAACTACCCTATCACTCTCGTTCCTATCGAGGATCATCTTTGCTACCCTATCCTCTACATCTCTGGAACTATTCGGAGGCCTACGGTGAACTCCCAACAAGGTGATCTCTCCTTTCCTGTTTCTAACCTCAGCCCATGCTACCTCAGTAGAAGAGTCCTCAAAACATCCTTTCTGCAACTGTAATATTATCCTTGACTAGCAATGCCCCTTTCCTTTTACCATTTTCTCTGTTCATACAGAACTATCTAAATCCTGGAACCTGCAATAACCATTCCTGTCCCTGCTCTATCCATGTCTCCAAAGTGGTCACAATATTGAAATCTCAGGTACCAAACCATGCTGCACATTCACCCACCTTATTCTGAATGCTCCTGGCATTGAAGTAGACATTTCAAACCAACCTCTTGCTTGCTGTTACCTTCTTGCAACCTGGAAACCTTAATTCTGACCTCACTACTCTCAACCCCCTGTATACTTGAACTACAATTTCAGTTCCCATCCCCTGCTGAATTAGTTTAAACCCACCCAAAAGAGCATTAGCAAATATTCCCCCCCAAGGATATTGTTAGCCCTCTGGGTCAGATGAAGGCTATCCTGTTTGTAGAGGTTCCACCTACCCCCAGAAAAAAAACCCAATTATCCAGGAATCCAAACCCCTCCCTCTTGCACCATCCCTGTAGCCACATGTTCAACTTCTCTCTATTCCTATTCCTTGCCTTGCTCGCACATGGCACAGGCAACAAACCAAAGATAGCAACTTTGTTCTCGCTCTAAGCTTCCACCCTAGCTCCCTGAATTTCTGCCTTTAATCCCCATCTCTTCCTACCTATGTTGTTGGTGCCTATGTGGACCACAACTTGGGGCTGCTCCCCCTCATGGATCCCAAAAACACAATCAGACATCACGAACCCTGGCACCTGGGAGGCAACACACTCAGTCTCTCTCGTTCCAACACAATCTGACACCCTAACCATGGAGTCCCCAATGACTAATGCTCTGCTCCTCTTCCCCCTTCCTTTCTGAGCAACAGGGACAGACTCTGCCAGAGACCTGTGCCACATTGCTTACCCATGGGTAAGCAGTCTCCACCAATAATATCCAAAATTGTATATTTGCTGTTGAGGGAAATGGCCACAGGAAATGCCTGCACTGCCTGCTGGTTCCATTTCCATCCCCTGACAGTAACCCATCAACCTTCTTCTTTTACCAGAGGTCTGACTACCTTCTGTAACTCCTCTTAATATCCCCTCCGCCTCCCAAATAATCCGAAGTTCATCCAGCTCCATCTCCCGTTTCCTAATGTGCTTTGAGGAGCTAGAGTTGGGTGCACTTCCAACAGATGCAGTCAGCAGGGACTCTAGTGGGGACCCTTACTTCCCACATTCTGCAGGAGGAACATTCAGCTACCCTAACCTCCATTCTCACTATTATAAAATTCCCAATGACAATACTGAAAAGCCAAAAAAAAAAATGAAGAAACTAGTCACCATACCAATCTGGCACATAGAACTTTTTTTTGGTTAGAGGATGGGTGGGAGACACTACATGAGTAGTGTGTAGGATAAAGGAACTGCCCAAATACAAAGCCTTAATTACCCACAGTCCCATGTCTGCTCTGCTCAGTGCGCACTCTGCTTATACATGAGGTAAGTTTTTATATATTTTAAATGTACCTTCCTGTTGGGCCTCTGGTCCTCACTATTGTGTTTAATATACTTTAATGCACCTTTGAAAAGGTGTATTTTCTCACAGGGGCTCAGCCCACACATCAAAAGTAAAAACACATATGAAAAGAGAAAGAAAACCAGAGTGCACGGGCTGAAACTTACCACATAATCAGAACTGTCCTTTTCCCAAAAAGGAAACACACAGGCTATAACCAGCCAGTGAATCGACAGTTCCCTAATGTGGGCAGCCCTGACACACCTTCCGGCTACTTCTAGGACAGCCCTTCCCTTGGATAATGGTGTGCAGTGCAGCCCATGAGCCTTCCAGATCTAGGCCGGCCCCTCTGTACTTTGTGGCTCTTGGTCACTTTGACACATCTTCCAGCCACCTCTAGGACATTCTGTCCAGATTGTCCCTTCTCAGGACATCAGCGCTCAGAATGGCCTACCCACCTTCCGGCAACTGGCATTGCGGTGACCTACCCACCTTCCGGCTTTCGGGACATGACCCACCCTCTGGCTCTTGGGGTGACATCTTTCAGGATGATGTATGAGCCTCCCAGCTCACAGCAAGGCTTGCCAGACCCAGGGACACACTGGACAATGCAGGTGATAAACCCAATAAGCAACAAGACAGAGTCAATTATCAACAACATTGTTCCTTCTGGTACAGAGTCCATTACCATAAACAATTCTCTTCAAAATGCAGAGTCCATGCCAAGGAACAGACTCCACTCCACTATACAAAATGCATTGTCAGAAATAGAGTCCACTCCAAACTGCAGAGTCCATTGCTAAAATCAGAGTCCACAACTGAGAGCAAATGTCCACTCCCGAAGGCAGCAACTCCCCAACATACACACACGTGTTCAGTCTTTACAGAGGCCTAGTCCACCCACAAAGGGCCAAGCCCACTCATACAGGAACAGCTCCTCTAGAAAGATGTATTTTCTCACAGGGGCTCAGTCCAAACACCAAAAAAAAACACATTCAAAACAAAGAAAGCCAGAGTGCAAGGGTATAGCCCCACCTCAAAAATCAACATTGTACTTTTGCAAGAGAAAAAGAGTAACCCACAGGCTGTATCCAGTCAGTGAAGTAACAGTTCCCTAATGAGGGCTGAATTACACCTGAAACACATTGACTGTGTAAATCAGGCAGTTTAGAAATCAGTCCTCAATAGAAAAAGGAATGCCAGTTAACAAACTGACTATATCATTCAGCTAGTTCAAGAATCAGACTTCTTCCAAAAAACAGACAGAAACCACCAACAGCAGTAGTAACACACTGACTGTAGCCCAGAAAGCACATAGTCAGTCCTCTAAACTGAGGAGATTCTAAATCTCCTGGTTATATATTTTTTCTCTGAACTGAGGAATAGTCTCCCAGTCAAGAAAACTCTTCCCCACAGTACACTGGCTGTCTCCTGATTATATTTCTCCCTGAACTGAGGCAATTCTAAATCCCCGTTTATATATTTTTTTTCTTTCATTGTTTTTCCCCTTCCCCCTAACCACCTCACAGTGGTAGTGCTTATAATTTCCTCAGCACCCATGTCATGTGTGTGCAAGTGTAAGACACAGTGAATAACAAGTGCATAAATCTTTATTGATATTCCACCACCAGGAAGAAAAGAAACAGCAGAGTGGCCAGTGACAAGCAGTGCCCTTCTTGACAAATACTCCAATACTTCCAGATTATTTTTTTAATAACCAGCAGCAGAAACATACTGACTGTGGCCCAGCCAGCACAGAGTCAGTCTCCTAAACTGAGGAGACTCTAAATCTCCTGGTTATTTTTTAATTCTCTTTTTTTTTTCTCCTTTTTTCCCTTTTCTTTCCTTACTCCCACACTACAGCCTAACTGCGGTAGTGCTTATTTTTCCCCAGCACCCATGGTGTGTGTGTGCAGGTGTGAGACACAGTGAAAGACAACATATGTACAAATCTTTATTCAATTTCCACCACCAGAAAGAAAGGAAACACCAGAGAGGCCAGTGACAAGGAATGTCCCTCTCAACAAAAGGCAATATCTCCTGGTCATATTGGGCAGCCAGGGCCTTTCTGATTAGCCCTGGTGAACAACCTCAATCAATAGCCTTGTAGTCAATGTAGTCCACTTGGTTCCAACCACTACATTCGTTGTTTGTGGAAAGCAGGATCTCATGTAAACAGGATGGTAAAGAAGGCATTTGGAATGCTAGCGTTCTTTGGTCAGAGCATTGAGTATAGGAGGTGGGTCATCATGTTATGGCTGTCGAAGACATTGGTTATGCCACTTTTGGAATATGGCATATGATTCTAGTGTCTCTGCCATAGGAAGAATGTTGTTAAACGAGAAAGGGTGCAAAAAAGATTTACAAGGATTTTTCTGGAACTGGAAGGTATGACATAGGCAGGAACATCTTTCCCTGGAGGTTCAGAGGCTGAAGTGTGACCTGAAAGAGATTTATAAAATCATGAGGGGCATACATAATGTGAATAGTCAAGGTCTTTTTCCAAAGGTAGAGGAGTCTAAAACTAGAGGGAATGGGTTTAAGGTGAGGGGGAAAGATTTAAAAGGGACCTTGAGGAGCAACTTTTTCACACAGACAATGGTCTGTTTATGGAATAAGCTGCTAGAGCATGTGGTAGAGGAGCGTACATTTACAACATTTAAAAGACATTTGGACAGGTACATGAATATGAAGGGCTTAAAGGGATGTGGACCAAATGCAGGCAAATTGGACTAGTTAGGTTTGGGATACCTGGTTGGCATGGATGAGACGTTCTTTTGTGCTGTTTTGCTTTATGATTATGAAGTATAAAAGTTGGTTGAGATATAAAATAGCATTTAATGAATCGTGTTTTGTCTTCAATCATTGATACAGCAAGAAGGCCTTTTAAAATGTTAAATCTTGAATTTTAATTCTTCCAACTAATAACTATAAGTTTAACATTCACTTTGAACCATTACTCGGTTATAACAAGTGTCTTTCTTTAAAGGAGCAAAAACACCATTAACAACCATTGAGTATGATTCAAATATTAATATTTCAGGTTAAAAGTCTAAGTTACAACAGAACATCCTGGAGAAATTCAGCAGATTAGACAAAATCTGCGGAGAGAGAAAGAGCAATAACATTTCAATTTTAGTATGAAGTCTTTTACAGAAGTTCTGAAGAAAAGCAATCATAGAATACCTACAGTATAGAAAACAGGCCATTTGGCCCAATATGTCCACACTGATGCTCCAAAGAGTATCCCACCCAGACCCATTCCCTAACTAATACACCTAGCCTTCATATTCCTAATCGCTATGGGCAATTTAGCACAGCCAATTCACCTGACGTGCACAGCTTTGGACAAATGTTGAACTTGAAATGTTAACACTGTTTCTCCCTCTACTGGTGCTGCTAGACCTGCTGGGTATCTCCAGCACTTTGTTTTATTTCAGATTTCCAACATCTGCAGTACTTTGCTTTCATTTAAATACCTAATATCAGATGATATCCTACACATGAAAAACAACATCCACTATACTTATGTGATTATGTTATCAAGTGAATTGTTCTCAGTAGTTGAACTGATGTTATTATACGTGACTGAGTGCATTGCTGGTGAACGTGAAAATTCAATATGTTTTTAAGTTTCTTGTTTGCATTACCTACACATTCAGAAATAACCCAACATTTGCCAAGAAAGAGAGGGGTATATACTATTATTGCATTTTGGAGGAGAAGGCACACAATTGCATTGTGTGCCTTCTCCTCCAAAAGCTACGATATAGATCTACCATGAGGAGGCATCTAGAAAAGAATAAAGGATTCTAAGTTTTTGTAGCACAGTCTGAATCCTGCCTGTTTCGTAGTGTTCCTTCTCAAAACCTTCACAGTATGGTGCATGATGGACTTGATGGAACATGATGGACAGGAAACTGATGTAGAACATAAGCAGCAACTTTCATCAATAGGAACTGGTGTCATGTTATCAATGAACAGTTGGTCAAACTCAGAGAATAAAACTTCTGGTCAATTGGATTGCATCTGCATTTGCTAAAATTTTCAAGGCAGAGTATGATTATATTTTTTTTAAAAAGAAAATGGAATACTGTTAGATCACAGTCCAACAGTTAATGTTGGTTCTCAGTTCAAAAAAAGGAGATATAACCAGTCTGGAGAACAATTGAGCTGTTAAATTAACATTAGTGGAGAAAAAGATAAGGAATCTTTATTCAAAACTGTCACAGAAATTATTTGGAAATCACATATGAATAGAGAGCATTAATTCCAAAAGGAACTTTACTGAATTCTTAGAAGCAGTAACAAAAATAGTAGATAAGGCAAAGAGTGGATGCGAAAACTTGAATTTTCAGCTTCCTCTGATAAGGCATAATATAATGGATTCATGACTAAGGTCAGAGCTTGAAGAGGCAGAGAGAAAATGGCAGAATGAAGAGCAAGGTTTCTCCTTTGTTGTCCCAGGCTTTGAGTTCTGCAACAGCTCAGTAATGTTGTTTGTTTCTCCATGAGTAGATGCCTCTAACGTGCTAAGTAACCCACATAGTATTGTCATGGTGAAATACCTGATGAGATATCCTTGTTGGGACTCTCCTTTTCTAAGTTCTGTTCTGCTCATGCATCTTTTTGTTTACTAGTTCTGGGAAGAAAAAAACTGAATAAGAACTAGTCTTGGAGAAATACATCCTATATGACTGGTTAATGGTTTGAATTTGTAGGTTGTAGTTGACGAGCTTGCACGATCTGTGCAGAATTGAATAATTGAAAACAAGTGATATTGTTACAAACAGGTGAGGAGAGGGAATTGATACCTCGCAGGGACAATTAAAGCTACATATTTTAAGAATCCTTAGAGATATTGTGGTATTAGACTTTATATCTGAAATAACAGTTGCACAAAACACTACATAGGACAAACAGGAAGACAGCTAACGATCCGTATCCATGAACACCAACTAGCCACGAAACGACACGACCAGCTATGAACACTAACTAGCCACGAAATGACACGACCAGCTATCCTTAGTAGCCACACACGCAGATGACAGGCAACATGAGTTCGACTGGGACAACACGACCATTATAGGACAAGCCAAACAAAGAACAGCCAGGGAATTCCTGGAGGCATGGCACTCATCCACAGATTCTATCAACAAACACATCGACTTGAATCCAATATACCGGCCACTGCAGTGGACAGCTGGAACTGACAACCAGAACTGGCAGAGACAAACCACTATAAATGCTGGAGGAAACAACACAGAAGTGCTTCACAGGAGGCTCCCAAGCACTGAGGATGTCACCTCGACTGGGGACGAAACGTCTGCAACCCAAATTCTCAGCTCAGCGAACAGAGCCACAACAACGAGCACCTGAGCTACAAATCTTCTCACAAACTTTGAACAACAGTTGTTTAATTGTAGACACATATCTACAGAGGAACCTCGATTATCCGACTACCAATTATCTGAAAATTGGATTATCTAGGAGATCTTGAGGTCCCGATAGAAACATTACATCAAAGACGTGATTCCAACAGTGATTGCGTCTTTTGTTTACAGTGATTAAACAGGCACCATCTCCAAATGATTAACCTCCCGCCCTCTCTTTCTCTCTTCACACACATTCCCTGGAGTTATACAGAAGGGTGTACCCTAAACCCCCCTTGTCCGGATAATCTCTCTAACATCGTTCTGTACAGGGCATGGATGGAACCTGTCAAAAAGTTGCAGTAAAAAATTGTGCATGCGTGGCTATGGTTTTGTGTGTGTGCATGTGTGCGTGCACGCGCTATTTGGAGACTTACCCCACAAAGGCAGCAGCAGCAGTCTTGTTGTTGATGTACAGTCCGGTTGCCCCGGAGGACAGGCGTGGGTTGAGGGGGTGTTGGATGGTGGTGGGTGGGCAGATGGGGGCACTGTTGTGGGGTAGTGTTAGGCGAGGTTTGGGGTGGGTGGGGACAGGTGTTAGGGGCAGAGGGCTGTGTTGGGGGGCAGGTACAGACCGGTGTTGGGGAGCGGGCGAGGGGGTGTGTTGGGGACACGGGGCAGGTGTTGGATGGGGCGGTGTGGTTTTGGAAGGACGGGGCGGGGGTGGTTTTTGGGGGGCATGGGGCAGGGCGGGAGACAGGCGGTGGAAGTGTTGGATGGGGGTGCGGGGGCTCACGGGCGGTGTGCTGCTGCAGTCCTTGAATGGACAGCAGACTTTAAAAACTCCGAGCCTCAGAGGAAAGGCATTTAATCGATTAACCGAATAATCGATTATCCAAACGAAATAGTGCCTGCCCATCTCGTTTGGATAATCGAGGTTCTCCTGTATATCAGTAGCAGAAGCTGTTGATATTTTTGAATTCTTCCTGAATGGCTGTTTCCCAATTTGCTTATTCACAAGATGTTATTTTCCAAAATGATGAGAGAAGTGGAGAGAGAGGGAAAGAGAGAGAGAGAGAGAGAGAGAGAGAGAGAGATCCAATTCTTTATGTTACAACTTTATATTTTCTTCCCTCTGTTCTGCTGTGCTGCTTAGAAGTGTCTGTTGAAATACAGCCTAGTGTATATTCCAGAGTCTAGTTCAATTGTCTTTCAAATCTGACTAATTGGTGGGCAGTCTTTTCATCTCCTTTTATGTGAATCATAATAAAGCCATAATTTAAACAGGAGATGCAAATTTCATGCCACTGACTCAGTTGCTTGGTTTCAATGTTTTTAGAAAAACATGACAATTTCAGTGCAAATAGTTTAGTTCGTTCCACCAAGCTGTCAAAGTAGCTTTCCTCATCACTGCAGCTATTTCATGGCAGTGTGTCTTCCTTTCTTTAAACCATCCTAGTTCATTAAAGTTTTCAGGTATAACAAGCAGTTCAGAAGTTCAGATGTGATAATCCAAATTTACCGATATTGTAACAAAATGTGCATGCTTGACTGGGCCTCTCTGTGGTCTGATGTTTATGGTCCTTTTTGGGCTAAATGACATGTTCATATTGTGGACATGTTATACAAGTATAGAATAATTAAGATGCATGATCTTGGAAAGTCTTGAATTTTAAGGGAAGTATATGAATTGTTAAGTGATCGAGGAATGGTATTTATACAAATGGTAATATATGCGAAGAAAATGGTGCAGACACGTAGTATAAGGAGTAAAATGGTAAAAAAAGAACATTTGAAATTATAATGGCCTTGTGAGGTGAATGATAAAGTGGAGGCATGGTAATATTTGAGACTATTATGTGACATTCTGAGAGATCACTTGTCGTATTGTTGGGAGAACAGAGAGCTAACTAGTTATACTCATCCTTGTTATTCTTTTGCAGGGTCAGAAAACCTCTTTTTTGCATTGGATCCAGATCTTCTCAAGAACTTTTGTTCACTGTTGTTTTAAATGGATTTAGACATGCTTCAAAACAGCATTCCCTTCTTGATCCTCCCTTGCTCCAAGAGTAGCTCTGATTAACATATCAGTAAAGTTGAGGTCGAGCGTGGGGAGGTGGCAGTACGTAATGACTGATTGGTTTTGTAGGGGATTAGGATTATATCATATCCTTCAAATCTTGATGAAGTCCAAGATTTAGAATGCTCTGTGCCTGCGAAAAAATAATAGCGCTGCTCTGCTTCAGGAGCAGCCTGAGTTAAAAGACAATCTTCATGATTGCCAGAGTGAAGTTGAAGTTCATGCTGAAGAGATTAATTCCACATTTTGCCTGTAGATGGTAGACTAAATCTTTTAATGCTTCTGTTCCTTTATTTTCATGTCTGGCCTTCTTAGATAATAGACAATTTTATTGAATTTAATTACATATATTTATAATAAAGGTGATTAATATTTTTGCATGTTGTAAACAGAGTGCAAGAAAGTGCAATTTATGGAGTAGTACCGTACTTTAATTGTGAACATTTTCCAAGTTTCAAATGTCAAATGTGCTGGGGAATGAGACAATTACCAAAGGTTTTCTTGGAAGTTCTTTGGAACTTCAGCAGACATTCAACTGAAGCCCTGTTTACTTGCTAGCTTTTGCAAGGCATCTACATTTAGACACGAAAATGTGTTGCTGGAAAAGCGCAGCAGGTCAGGCAGCATCCAGGGAACAGGAGAATCGACGTTTCGGGCATAAGCCCTTCTTCAGGAATGAGGAAAGTTTGTCGAGCAGGCTAAGATAAAAGGTAGGGAGGAGGGACTTGGGGGAGGGGCGTCGGAAATGTGATAGGTGGAAAGAGGTCAAGGTGAGGGTGATAGGTCAGACTGGGGTGGGGGCGGAGATGTCAGGAAGAAGATTGCAGGTTAGGAAGGCGGTGCTGAATTCGATGGATTTGACTGAGACAAGGTGGGGGGAGGGGAAATGAGGAAACTGGTGAAATCCGAGTTCATCCCTTGTGGTTGGAGGGTTCCTAGGCGGAAGATGAGGCGCTCTTCCTCCAACCGTTGTGTTGTTGTGGTCTGGCGATGGAGGAGTCCAAAGACCTGCATGTCCTTGGCGGAGTGGGAGGGGGAGTTGAAGTGTTGAGCCATAGGGTGGTTGGGTTGGTTGGTCTGGGTGTCCCAGAGGTGTTCTCTGAAATGCTCCGCAAGTAGGCGGCCTGTCTCCCCAATATAGAGGAGGCCACATCAGGTGCAGAGGATGCAATAGATGATGTGTGTGGAGGTGCAGGTGAATCTGTGGCAGATATGGAAGTTTCCTTTGGGGCCTTGGAGGGAGGTGAGGGGGGAGGTGTGGGCGCAGGTCTTGCACCTCCTGCGGTTGCAGGGGAAGGTGCCGGGAGTGGAGTTTGGGTTGGTGGGGGGTGTGGATCTGACGAGGGAGTCACGGAGGGAGTGGTCTACATTTAGACAACCAGTTGGGAGAATTGCTGAGGATATTCTTAGCGGATGTCTTTCAGGACTACATGTTGAAGCCGTTGGAGATGAGAACCTGATAGTAAATTTTCCTGTGCTATTTATAGTTCACCAGTTAAGTGTAATGGATGAAATCTTCAGCTCTGAAGGCTATAATCATTGAGATCAGAATTCCTCTGGACAATGTAGGAAGCAATATCGGAAATGCCTTATCAGAATTTTCTCTGTAGTCTATTTAGCCAAATTATAAACATATTATTTTGGAACATATGTTCCCAAAGATGCGAGAGGAGGTGTCAAAAGAAAACAGAATTGAAGTGATATTCTTACTCCTGCCTTTGGCCCTCGTAGATTCTCTGAGTGAAGGATCACAAAAGCAAGGTTTACCTACAGTTTATTTTTCTTGGTTCCCTGCATTGGTAAAAAAGAAACAACTTCATTTACATTACACCTCTCATAATTCTCATTAATGGATAGAAACACAAATTTTACCTCCCCACCTCACCCACGGCAGGATGGCAGTTGGAGGGGTAGGAGTTATAGAATTGATGGCATGACAGTGACTTGGGCTCACACCCTCCTACTATAGTTTCAACAGTCGAGCAAGGTTCACCAACTTCCTCTTCAGGCGATGCCAAGTACGCTCCAATGATGCCTCACTCTTACTTTTAAGTCAAGGCTGTCAGTGTGTCTCCTTTGGACTTCCCCCAGTCTCAGCATTGGTCACCACTTACCCATTAGTTTGGTTGACATCTCTCAGATGGGGACCTCCTCTCTGACTGGGTCAGAGTGTTGGGAAGGGTGTTTGGGGTGGAGGTGTGGAAATCATACATCATGCTAATGAAAGGTTTAGTTATTGTTCAGTGGCTGGAGGTCAAACTAGCCAAGCAGAGGCAGGTTTCATTAAAATTTAGTGTTGGGGACAGGGAGCCTATTTTCAATAGCAATGCCTACTTAAAGCGTGCTCTCACTACACAAATGCTGACAGATCTGAGGAGATAGAGAAAATTCATCCTGACCATATATTTGGACCCCACTGAATGTTGTATATAATATTAATTTTGGAGAAGAGTTCTAACATCAGGCATGCCACCATTGATCATTGTCCTCTTCTTCATTGGGAGCCTGTTTCTCCTGCAAGTTGTATTCACACAAATATCAATGTGACATATCTGCTCCAGAAAGCTTGGAAAATGTTCATAATTAAAGTATGAAATAAAGCTATTTATGGTACTACTCCATAAATAGCACTTTCTTGCACTCTTGTTTACAACATGCAAAAATATTAATCACCTTCATTATAAATATATTTAATGAGGGTTCCAAATGTCTTGCCCAGACATCAGCTCTCAGGCGACGTGGTGGAATGATCAGATACATATTTAGCTGTTATCAAGATGTGACCATGCATCATGTAATGCCCACTTCCAGCATTTGCAGAATTTTGCAGACAACTAATGCCATACCCCCATTATGAAATGCTAGCAGAGAAGAAGCAGCTCCAAACAATTTCTCAGTCTTTACCTCCAGGCTCAATACACTTTCTCTTAAAAGCAGGTCCTTTGAACTGTCAGTTTAAATAGTCATAAAATAAAACATAAATGTAAAAGGGTGTGTAAGCACTGAAACCTGTCTGCTGTTTCTGCTTTGGAGAACTGTTGAGGAGTAATTTGGAACATTTTTAATGCAAATATGTTAAATTTCTTTGAAACATTATACAATAATAACAGGAAGAAAATTCTGTTTCTTTCATGAAGCTGTAGACATGATTCTGAATTTTGAAGCAATAATTCTAGAGTCTCTGAGAACTGCACAGGGATGCTACAATTATACTGATGATACTAGCATGATTACAGTACCATTTTTAGAATGGTGGGAGTGGACAACACTTAACTGTACTACCTGGTTGTTTCACCCTATAATCAAAAGTTGAGCTCGACAAATGTGTACTTAAATAGATGCACAGAGTTTTCTTCGCCAGCAAAGCTATACCGCTCATTTTGTGTTTAGTTAATGCAAGATCTGCAAGATAAATGCATAATTAAAGTGATTGAACAGCTAATGTTAGTATCATTTATGTGTGCAAGTTTCCCGTCTCTACAACTGCTACTGTTGCTAACTTTTATTTAACAAAGTGAATTATGATCTGGAATTCACTGCGTGAAGACAGATTTAAAACTAATTTTTAAAAAGAAATGGATATTACCTAAAAAGAAAACAAATTTGCAGGACCATGGGCAAGTATTTGGGAGTAGGATTTATGTGATAACTCGTAAAAAAACGAGCGCAAACGGGATGAGTTGAATAGTTTCCTTCTCCACTGTACAGTTGTATAAATCTTCCCATAATAAATACCTATGTCTGCATTTATTATGGTTTTTGCCTAACAAAATTCTATGTCATTTAAATAATTTGTGTCCCAAGTTCCAACAAATCACTAACACCATTGTGTTTTTTTTTCATTTTTCAGTTTGTAGCTATGTTGTCACAACTAATGATTCAAAGAAAAAGGAAAACAGGTTAAACCATGACTTAATCATGTTTAACTATCAACTTGTCTTTTTATTATTTTAATGCATTCTTATCAGGAAGGAGTCAGCTTTAGATCTGTGAGTTGGCCAGTTGAATTTTCACTGTGAGCTTTGAGCATATATAGTACATTGTGTACTCAGTAGAATTTCTTTACATGAGAGGGCAAATTTAAAACAAAATATTGAGCAAAATGTTTTATTGAGTGCATTGAATTGCAAGTGGTTTCCTGAATAAATATTGATTACTGTGACAGAAAGGCTGACTTAACAGTTGCAATATGGTGTGAGTCATTAGCTCCCTACAAAAGAAGACAAGGTTTGCTAATACACTATATAAAAATACAAGGACTAAGTGCTATTACAATTATAAAGAATGGAACATTCCGTATTGGGCAAGTTGAATTTTGTTGCTGATTCTGTAATCAAATGTTTTGTAATTTTCTTTGTTTACAATTTTTATGAATGATATATATTTTTGGGAAAATATAATGAACAGAGTACAAAAAAGGAGATAGAAAACTTGGTGTCATGATGCAATGGTAACAACCACCCTCTCAATATCAGTAAAACAAAATAGCTGATCATTGACTTCAGGAAGAAAGGACAAGGCATGCCCCAAGAAACATCAATGGTGCTGATGTGGAAATGTTGACAGCGTCATATTCCCAGGAGTATGATAACTGATGAGCTGTCCTGGGCCTTCCCATGTAGATGCTTCGGTCAAGAAGGCACAACAATACCTCTTTTTCCTCAGGTGGCTTAGGAAATTCAACATGCCCATAAGGACTATCACCAACCTTTGCACATGTACCATAGAAAGCATTCTACCCAGGTGCATAATGGCCTGGTACAACAACTGCTCTACCCCAGGACTAAATAAACTACAGAAAGTTGTGTGCACAGCCCAGAGACCACCAGGGAAATCAATCTCACATCCATAGACTCCATTTACATTTCTCGTTGCCATGGAAAGACTGGCAACATTATTAAAGACCCCTCCCACCTCGATAATGCTCTCCTCCAACCTCTTCCATCAGGCAGAAGAAATAGATGCTTGAACACACACACCAGCAGATTCAAGAACAGCTTCTTCCCTGCCATTATTAGATAGTTGAATGGACTTGCTAACTTCAAATAATGTTGATCTTGGTGAGCAGCTAAAACTTTGATTGCCTCGGTCTGTCTAAGCAGCTTATGATCTGTACGTCATTGTTTGTTATGATCTGCCTGTACTGCTCACAAAACAAAGCTTTTCACTGTACTTAGATACATGTGACTACAATAAATCAAATCAAATCAAATCAGAAGATTGAGTGCTAAATTTAAAATCTGATATGGATGCAGGGGATTGAGGGAAAAGAGGTGCAGCCTTTTATATACTTTTCAACCTTCAGTAGCTGCTGAATGCCATTCTTTGTCCTCCTCGAAGAGTTGTCAATATTTTAACTATGTGAATTATTAACTAACAGATTATTTAAATTAACACATTTAGATAGGCACAACAGAGACTATGAGTACAACAAGCAAAAATCTGTGGAATGCATTGGAGCTCCACACCAGTGTACCTGCAGCAAACATCTGCAGCTTGAGCAATAGAACCTCAGAGCTGCTAAGCTACAGTTTGAATTCCAACATTGCAGAGATCTAGGGAAAATTGTTACTCAGACACTTTGTTTCAGCACAGTCTTGGGGAGGCAGACAATTTTCATGCCATTCTGCCATGCTGTAGCCACTCCCAGGTGAAAGGAGAGGGCTGTGGTACTTGAAGATGGATGCTGAAGCAAGAGAAAGAAATCAGATGCTACTCCAGTTTCTTGTCATAGAGTCATAGAGATGTACAGCATGGAAACAGACCCTTCGGTCCAACCTGTCCATGCCGACCAGATATCCCAACCCAATCTAGTCCCACCTGCCACACCCAGCCCATAATCCCTCGAAACCCTTCCTATTCATATACCCAACCAAATGCCCCTTAAATGTTGCAATTGTAGCAGCATCCACCACTTCCTCTGGCAGCTCATTCCATACACGGATCACCCTCTGTATGAAAAGGTTGCCCCTTAGGTCTCTTTTATATCTTTCCCCTCTCACTGTAAACCATGTCCTCTAGTTCTGGACTCCCCGACCCCAGGGAAAAGACTTTGTCTATTTACCCGATCCATGCCCCTCAAAATTTTGTAAACCTCTATAAGGTCACCCCTCAGCCTCCGACGCTCCAGGGAAAACAGCCCCAGCCTGTTCAGCCTCTCCCTATAGCTCAAAACCCTGGCAACATCCTTGTAAATCTTTTCTGAACCCTTTCAAGTTTCACAACAAATTTCCGATAGGAAGGAGACCAGAATTGCATGCAATATTCCAACAGTGGCCTAACCAATGTCCTGTACAGCCGCAACATGACCTCCCAACTCCTGCACTCAATACTCTGACCAATAAAGGAAAGCATACCAAACGCCTTCTTCGCTATCCTATCTACTTGCGACTCCACTTTCAAGGTGTTCTGACAGGTTTCCCTCATTGACACTGGCAGGTTTTGTTTTCACAGCATAGTTACCGTTAATCTGCTTGAGTAATAACATCCAGTTTAGGAAAATGGGTCACAATAACCTTAATTCTCTTGCATTGTGTCACTGAAATGTTGGAAAATACATCTTAACTCTTTCTCTACTTGTAACTGGTTTTACTCAAAACATGCTCTGCTGGATTTCACAGAGTACTATGGTTGTTCATCCAAACTCCAAGTTAAAAAGTGGTGGGAGTAACAGCTGCCACCCAACATTTTAACACCTTGGTTATCAGCAGGTGTCTAAATGTTGTGGTTCTGTTCGCCGAGCTGGGAATTTGTGTTGCAGACGTTTCGTCCCCTGTCTCGGTGATATCCTCAGTGTTTGGGAGCCTCCTGTGAAGCACTTCTGTGATCTTTCCTCCGGCATTTGTAGTGGTTTGAATCTGCCGCTTCCAGTTGTCAGTTCCAGCGGTCCGTTGCAGTGGCCGGTATATTGGGTCCAGGTCGATGTACTTATTGATTGAATCTGTGGCTGAGTTCCATGCCTCTAGGAATTCCCTGGCTGTTCTCGGTTTGGCTTGTCCTATAATAGTAGTGTTGTCCCAGTCGAATTCATGTTGCTTGTCATGACAAGCATGTCATGACAAGTGTTAATCCAACACCAGTATAAACATTGCCTTTAATTTTGCGTGATGTAATCCTTGCTACTGATAAAATGTCATCAGTTACAGGACTATACCCTTATGTAGCTGAAAATGTGTTGCTGGAAAAGCGCAGCAGGTCAGGCAGCATCCAAGGAGCAGGAGAATCGACGTTTTGGGCATGAGCCCTTCTTCAGGATTCCTGAAGAAGGGCTCATGCCCGAAACGTCGATTCTCCTGCTCCTTGGATGCTGCCTGACCTGCTGTGCTTTTCCAGCAACACATTTTCAGCTCTGATCTCCAGCATCTGCTGTCCTCACTTTCTCCTATACCCTTATGTAGCCATTCATTGGTCACTTAAGGGCATCAATAGCTCCAAGGTGACATGGGTACTTGAAACATCTCCTTCCCACTGTAAAGATTCAGCTTGGGTGTGAATGAATATCTGGGTATCAAGTTAAATTGCCTAATGTACTACTTGCTACTCTCTCTTCCAAACCTTCATAGGCACAAGTCAGGACCATAAAGTACAGACATCTACTTTAAAATACTGTCACAAGGCTTGGTTTAGATGAGAGATTCCATTAATTTTGGCAGAAACCAAAGCAACACAAATGGCATAATAAGTCTTATAGGGTTAAACACTAGCTGTTATTGGCTAACATTAAAAGATATGGTTCTCCTAATTATTCCATAGAAACAAAATAAGAAAATATTTTTCAGGGATTGCTGCCTAGACCAGAGGAGAATTTAATGTGGAAAAACAAAGCTGCTCTGGTAGAACAGAGGAACATTCACAGTTCAATTTCCCCCCCTTTTTTTATTAACTATAAAGAGGAATGGCTTTAATTGTAGTGGTGCCATAATTTTTCAATAGTTACAGTTATATGTCATTGCCAGATTCTGGTGGAATCCTAACTGATTTAGTGAAGGCAGTGCACTTGCTAACACAGTGTATATAATGTGTATCACTGATTTTAACAGTTGGAAAATCATTGCATCCTTGCAATTTCATGGTACTTTAATAGCTGGGTGAGGAGGGGTGAATTGGTTCTCCACTTTTCAATGTCCTCAGTTTGTCACAACAAAATGTATGTTCTTTGTAACATGGCTATAACTATCTTCAATTAAAATGGAATTAACAATTTTTATTGTAAGTAATGAGGAGCCAATCACATGTTACATTGAGTGAAAATAAGAGTAATGTTATTACCTGTTAAGCCCAAGAAAATAATAAAGACAAAATGTCAAATATGTGGACTTTTTTAGTCTCTTGTATCCTCAGACGGACATGTAGGTACAAAGTTTAACAAGGACAATGTAGTGCATAGACAAAAATAAAGTAGTTATCTGGTATAGAGACCTTTGGTTATTTTTAAGGAATAAGGTTCAAGCCTGATTCCAAGGTGGATATGTTGGTTTTCTGGGTGCAGTTAGCAGCAATAAATCTTACAATATTTAAGAGTTTTCAGCTCCGTGATACTTCATCTCTGTGATTATTGTCATGAATGCTGAGCCAGTTTCTTTAAGAGAAAGAGAGAGAAAGTAAAGACAGCAAGTTCCCTTTCAGTAATGGATGGAAGATCTTGAAGCCTCCCTTGAAATATTGGGTCAAGTGTACAGTTCATATGAACATAAGAATTCAAAGCAATCATAGATTGTTTGGCCTTTTGAGACTGCGCTACCATTTAACAACACCATGGCTGATCTGATGATCTCAGCCCACATCCTTCCCACCCTGATAATCTTTGGCTCTATTGTTAATCAAGAATCGAAGTGCATCTTCTGTAAGAACAAGAGATGGTTCATTGATATGTCTACCCGTGACAGTCATGCTATCAAACTCCAATACTTTGCACTTGTCATTTACTTCCTGAGACTGTGATAGGTTTTGATAGCTTGTTGAATTATAAGGAGCTCCACATTTGTTCCAACCCATGCATGCAAGGGCAATTCACTCATTCACTCACTTCCACTGGAGGTGATTCTGCATTTTTAAGCTGTTTGTCTTGCTCTAATTCAACTCGCAATAGTTTCAATCAGTTGAAAGTTTAAAAGTCATATTAAAAATATAGGTCGAGTCTATTGTAGCAGTTTATGGTCCTGGCAGCTGAAACTTCGATAAGAGTTCATAGAATCATTCACAGAATCCTCACGATTGAAACATTTATTAATTTATTCTAATGCAGTGGGGTCCCAGGAATAAATGTCTATTCTCTTCCTATTGTAACATAATGACTAATCTTCAAGAAGTTCTCAAAAGTTATCCTTGGTTGCAGTATTATGTCAGAACCACACTCTTCAAGATGCAATTAGCAATGAGAAATATTAATTGTTTTATCAGTGATGGGGTGTAACTATCACTGGGAAAGCCAAATTTATTGTGGGGGTGTTGGTGAGGGTGGTGGTGTTGTGTATTGGCTTTAGGACCCAGAAGCAACTTCGTAATGATAATGTGAACAGAGTTGATGCGATGACTGTTGAATTAAAGATGAGAAACATGTCAGAAATATTCTTTATAATGTAACTAAAAGAAAAGGGTTACTCAAAAGGTTTATGCAAACTTATTGGAACTGGACGATGCAGGATGAACAAAACAGAGCCAGTGAAAATGTTAAGCTTTCTGATGGGATTTCTCCACATGCAATGGTACTGGAAGAATCAAAGTAGGCTGCAAGGGAATAAAGGAGATTGTCGCCACATGGGAGAAGAAGAGAAAGCTGCTTCTCTTCTAAACGAATTTTGCAGTGAACTGGAGCAAAGCCACTGGGAGTGAGCTGTAAGTGTAAGAGGTTCATAGAGATCAAAATGCCACAATTACTGTCTCAAAATTAAGGGAAGATTTTCCTCTGCACTGCCTGTCCTGCAAATAATCCAATTAATTTTAGATTCTTGGATGTTTGGGGGTTTTTCTATCAGGTTAACATGCAGGCAAAAAAATGAATGTTGACTCTGTTTTTAACGTGGCTGGGCATACATGAATTTTAAAGTGCATGCTACAATACTAATGCAAACAGATTTTTAAAATGGATACACAGAGAATATGTACCATGCAAGTATAAATTGACTTAGTTTTCTTTAAAATATATATTTTTCTTGTTCTTAACAGCTTTCGGTGTTAAAACAGAACCAATCTTTTTAGAATTTTCTGACCAATATCCCCAAAAATGGTATTAATTGTATTGAAAGTTAAAACTCAAATTTTCATTTCAGTATTTTTTAATGTGACAGAGATAATAAATGCATGTAAGAAGGTAATAGCACTAATTACTGCTATTTAGCATTTAAGTTCGTTCCTAATTGGAATTTATGACAAGGCTGTCATGTAGAGAAAATGTAACAGAAAGGTTATTCTTTTCCTCCATTTGCAAAATATAGCAGAGTTCAAGATCCAAACTGTTAAATAATGTATATATTCTACACAACATTCATACACAACACTAAATATATAACTTTAAACTTAACTTATTGTCCAACATAAAATAGATTATCTGGCATAAAATCATGGGGTGGTATGCACCCGATGATTTTCCATATATTACGGCCAGAGATACACATTATATACAGTGCAAAAAAAAATTCACAGCATTTTGTGAATCAATCAGGAATGCACCAGAAGGGGCCAACATTTCGTGTGCAGACCTTGCCCAAAGTAGAGCTATAATTACTGTCCAAAAGGTCACTGATGTAGGATAGAGCAGGTCCATTGCAACCTTGGTCCAAATATGGATAAAAGAACTGAATTCCAGAGATGAGGTGAGAATGACAGCGCTTGACATCAAAAAGTGCATTTCACTGAATGTAGCATCAATGAGCCCTGACAAAACTGGAATAAATGGGAATCAGGGCAAACTTGCCACTGGTTGTAATCATACCTGGCACATAAAGTAATGGTGTTGCTCCTGGAGGTCAGTCATCTAAGCTCCAGGACAATTCTGCAGGGTAGTGTCCTAGGCCCAACCATCTTCAGCTGCTTCATTAATGACCTACCCTCCATTATAAGGTCAGAACTGGGGACACTTAACACTGATTTTGCAAAGTTCAGTATCATTTGCAACTCTTCAGATTGTAATGCCATCCATATACAATGCCAGACAATGACCATCTCCAAAAACTAAAAAACGACCCATCATTTCTTAATATTCAATGACATTACCAAACCTGATTCTGCTACTATTGAAATCTTTGGTGTTACCATTGACCAGAAACTCAACTGGACTCACAATAAAATATAACAGCTACAAGAACAGGTCAGAGATTATGCAACAAGTAACTCATCCCTTAGTCCCTAAAGCCTGTCGATCCTCTATAAGACACAAATCAGGAGTGTGATGCAATACTCCCCACTTGCCTCAGACAACACCCAAGAAGCTTGACACCATCCAGGACAAAGCAACTCACTTGATTGGCATCACATTTATAGGTATCCCTTCCCTCTACCACCAATGAGTGCTATATACAAGATGCACACAAGAATTCGAGGAGAAAGTGAGGACTGCAGATGCTGGAGATCAGAGCTGAAAATGTGTTGCTGGAAAAGCGCAGCAGGTCAGGCAGCATCCAAGGAGCAGGAGAATCGACGTTTCGGGCATGAGCCCTTCTTCAGGATTCCTGAAGAAGGGCTCATGCCCAAAACGTCGATTCTCCTGCTCCTTGGATGCTGCCTGACCTGCTGCGCTTTTCCAGCAACACATTTTCAGCACACAAGAATTCACCAAAGATCCTTAGACAGGACCTTCAAGCACTCATGACTACTTCTATTTCGAAGGATAAGGGCATCAGGCACACAGAAACACCACCATCTGCAAGTTCCCCACCAAGCCGTGCACCATTCTGACGTGGAAATGTATTGCCACTCCTTCATGGTCCCTCAGTCAAAATCCCAGAATTCCCTAACAGTATTTTGGGACAACCCACTGCATGTTGATTGCCATGGTTTCAGGAAGGCACCTTGTCAAGGGCAATTAGGGACAGGCAATAAATTCAGGCCAGACAGTGATCCTCTCATCTCCCGAATGAATTAAAAGAAAGGCATCTCACAATTAGGTGTTGTAAAAATCAGCACTGTTGTTAGCACAGCTTTCCAGTTATCACAGACTCTCTGATATTCTTTTGTTCAATCAGACTTTCTGCTTTTCTTAAATTCATCAAAGGAATGACAACGGTGCTGAAGTTCAGAACAAACATTGAATAGAATTCACTCATATCACTATATCACAAAACTCACATTTTGTTCTAGGCACAGGAAAATTGAAAATAACCCTTACTTATGCTTCTCTCGTTGCTATTTAACTTTATCGCACAGTGAGACAGAGGTTTTTTTTTGTTTCAGAATATTTACTTTCAGACAGAGTTATAATCAAGTTGGTTTATTGCACCAGTCAAATGTTTTGTCAAATGGTCTCAATGTTCTTCTCAGTTTTGGCTGAATGCAGAAAAAAAATCAATGTAAACCATACAGTTGAATAGGCCATCAACTGGTTTATTTTGGAATGTTAAAAGGCACGACTTTAATAAAAATTTCCAGTGTTACAATACCTGAAATTTATCTGCATATATCAGCCAAAGGAACTAAGCAATATTCTTTTAGCATGTTAAATTTGGTGACAAATTGTGTTTGTCTAACACCTTTCAATGTAGCCCTCCGACCTTACTTTATTTGCAGTGTTACTTTGCAGTAATCAATAAAGAATCTTTGTGAGACATTCCGTTATGGCACCATCATGATTGTTGAGCACCAGCTACCATAACTCAGTTCAGTCATGTAATTTATCATCAATATTTTCCTCAATTCTTCTGGATTCAGTCTGTATGGATATTGTTCTATAGATAATGCATCCCTACGTTAAGATCACAAACAAAGACATTTTTCCTGGTTGTCTAACAGAATTTGATTTATGAGTCTGTAATAGCCTTTTAAAGTTACTTCACAAGTTTTCTAAAAGATAAAATCTGATGCTACCTATTATCCAATTTGATTGCAGGAACATCAAGTTTTGAATTTTTAATTGTTGATTCATTATTGAATTGTTATGAACCCCTCAATTCACTTCCTATTTCTTTCAGATATTAGTTTTGATTTAGTTGCAGAGTAGGTTGTTTGAAATGACTATTAAATACAGTGTCTGCTTGATGAATTTCTATTAAAAAGATGGATTAAACATGTCCGCCTCATTCTCTTTATCTTCATCACCTTTATTTAAATTTTCAAAAACTGTATCTGATATTTAAATTTCCAAATCATTTCTCTTTTCTCATATAATCCTTTTCTTCCTGTCTAATGTTTTGGGCCTGAGACCTAGTCACGTACAGTCAGGGATCAATCTGTCACATTCCTACTACATTATTTCAGAACACCATCTTCCAATGGACTGAACAATGTGGGCATTGGTAAGAATGCTGGGAAAATTGCTTTAGCTTGTCAGTGAGGAGCTTCTTGACATAGAGAGCAGAAGATTTTTTCAAACAAGTATGAAACGGTGAGATGTCATTCTCATTAGTGAGGAGTGAGAAGCTTATTTGCGTTTAGTAGCATTCACCCAATTATCAAATTATTAATTAATATCCCCTCAATATTATCTAAGTTCCCATTCTTTCACCCCCAGATAGAAATTAAATGGTGACAATTTCTGATATGATAATCAAAGTGGTTATCTGATTATTCCAAATTATTACCTGCTCCTGCACATGCCTACCTTTATGGTATTTAAGGTCGTAGGGCAATGTCTTAGGGCACTTTCAGTGGGCAGTAACTTTATGAACCCTTCCATCCATGGACATTGGCATCCAACATATACAAGCCTCACAGCCTTCTCACAACACATCCCCAATCCATATATAAGATGGTTTTACATTTCAAGCTGCAGGTTGGAACATATCAGCACATTTCACAGAACATAGAACATAGAACATTACAGTGCAGTACAGGCCATTCAGTCCTCAATGCTAAGTCAACCTGTGAAACCAATCTGAAGCCCATCTAACCTATACAATTCCATTTTCATCCTTATGTTTATCCAATGACCATTCAAATGCTCTTAAAGTTGGTGAGTCTACTGTTGCAGACAGGGCGTTCCATGCCCCTCCTACTCTCTGAGTAAAGAAACTGCATCTGACACCTGTCCTATATCTATCACCCCTCAATTTAAAGCTATGTCCCCTCGTGCTAACCATCACCATCCGAGGAAAAAGGCTCTCACTGTCCACCCTATCTAATCCTCTGATTCTCTTATATGTCTCAATTAAGTCACTTCTCAATCTTCTTCTAGTGAAAACAGCCTTAAGTCCCTCAGCCTTTCCTCATAAGACCTTCCCTGCATACCAGGCAACATCCTAATAAATCTTCTCTCAACCTTTTCCAAAGCTTCCACATCATCCTATAATGTGCTGACAAGGACTGTATGCAATACTCCAAGTTCTGCTGCACCAGAGTTTTGTACAGATGCAACATGACCTCATGGTTCCGAAACTCAATCCCTCTACCAATAAAAGCTAACACACCGTATTGCCATCATAGTAATCCTATCAACCTGGATGGCAACTTTCATGGATCTATGTACATGGACACTGAGATCTCTCTGCTCATCTACACTACCAAGAATCTTACCATTAGCCCAGTAATCTGTATTCCTGTTGCTCCTTCCAAACTGAATCACCTCACATGTTTCCTCATTAAACTCCATTTGCCACCTCTCAGCCCAACTCTGCAGCTTATCTATGTTCCTCTGTAACCTGCAACAGCCCTCAGCACTATCCACAACTCCATCAACTTTAGTACCATATGCGAATTTACTAACCCATCCTTCTCCGTCCTCATCCAGGTCATTTATAAAACAGATCATAGTGGTACACTACTAGTAACTGACCTCCAGAATGAACATTTCCCATCAATCACTACCTTCTGTCTTCTTTCAGCTAGCCAATTTCTGACCCAATCTGCGAAACACCCTTAATTCCATGCTTTCGTATTTTCTGCAATAGCCTACCATGAGGAACCTTATCAAACACCTTAATGAAATGCATATACATCACATTAACGCTTTACTCTCATTGACCCGCTTGGTCACCTTCTCAAAGAACTCAATAAGGTTTGTGAGGCACGACCTACCCTTCACGAAACCGTGTTGCTGATTCCTAATCAACTTATTCCTTTCTAGATGATTATAAATCCTACCCCTCATGACCCTTTCCAACATTTTACTCACAACTGAAGTAAGGCTCCCCTTTTTGAACAAGGGGATAACATTTGCTATCCTCCAGTCCTATTGCTATTTTCATTGTAAGGTTGCTGCCAGGAAACTTCACAGAGACTAGGGATTGGACCAGAGTGCATTTTATGGATTCTCGCTTGCGCTTTCAGCACTTGCTTAGTTTTCATCTGCTTGGATGCTCACAGCATCTCTGATTGGCCTCATCTTGCCCATTTGAGCTTTGCCCCTTCAGCCCAAGCTTAAAGCCTCACAATACTTTGTCTTGACTTTCGCTTTAGTCTCTGACAGCTTATGTGGGGTGAGAAATAGAGTTAATGTTTCAAATGATTCTTCTTCATTACTAAAAGGTGTTGGACAATTTTTTTCCAGTCTGATTTTGCCTTTATTTGTATAATGAGATTCATTGTAACCTCAAATAATCAGAGGTATCTGCCAAAAACTCTGCATCCCAAATCTTTTATACTTCTATGTTTGTCTAAAAAATTTCTAGGTTGCAAGAATGATATTTCTGAACACTTTCATAATCATAATTTCCCTTACTTTCTCAAAATTACTCTCTAACATTACTAATCAATATCACTGATCCCACAACATTTCCGTAACTTTCAAAAATTCTACAAAGAACTGATTCAGTCTCCACTTGTCATTCTCAATTTTCATTCTTAAACTTCAAGGATACGCTCATGATCATTGAATATTCCCTTTCATCAGTTTCACAATCTGCAGATTTTTCTTCTGACAAATTTTTGGGTACAATCATACATAATACAATGTACAATGTTCTGATTTGTAAACAGTAAATTATCTGATTTTAGGTGATTCAAATCACCCCCAGATCACTGGTTCTGGACACTGGACTTATTTAGAGAATGCAAAATGAAGAAGGCAGTAGACAGATGTTTCAGGGCAAAAAAAAACTTTGCAATTATTTCAATACAAAAGGTAAGCATAATATAAAAAATACAAGGTCAAACAGTAAAATTCACATTATCGATTACACAGAGGACTAATTAAATACACTATTCAATTAAACATGGATTAAGCACTATTGGAACCTAAACATCAGTTTTAATCAGATACAAACAAAAATCATGCTTCCTACCCTAAGGATCCCGTGCACAGTCACCACTTGCCTTCCCCTCCCTCCTGCTAGGTCAGAAACTTTGGGGTCTTGGGATTTTAAGGTCACCATGGAGGGAAACTCAATTTTGAAATACGACTGTCTGTTCGCCCTTGCCGTACCCAGTGCCTGGATGAAGACTTCAGATTACGTCGGCCTTCGGTCTGGGTGGAATTCCCTGATGTAGTAATGGACCTATCGGGTAGGCCACCTGGCTTTGTTTACCTTCTGGTGGGTTTTACAAGCGCGGTTTTCACCTGAGGATATTTCAGTCAGGTCCGTGTTTTCGGAGGTTGTTGGTTCCGAGGTTTGCTGGTCGTGGTCAGTCGCCGTTCCCCTGGTTCGAGACAGGCCTGTGTCGGTAGCTGTTGGGTTTGGCCTCGGGGATTGCTTCTGGAGATAGTTCTTGGAAATAGCTGCTTGGAACCTTATTCCAGGGTAAACTGCTTGGAACCTTATTCCAGGGTAAACTGCTTGGAACCTTATTCCAGGGTAAACTGCTTGGAACTCCTCCCGTGGGATAGCTGTGGGGATCGCTGCTTTCAGCCTGCAATAATACTGATTATGGGCCCCTTCTCTTTGTGCCAAATCTGTGCTTGCCACTGTGTTTCTGGTATTTTCACCGACGTTACTTCGCTTCCCGATAGTTAAAAGTATGGGTAAATGTATTTTTGTTGTGGAGGTGCCGTTGTTGCACTGGGTTGGACAAGGTCAAAAATCACACGACATCAGGCTATTTTGAAACACCCAAACTCTGATTCTTTTTCATGCGTAACATTCAAAATATATTTTGATTCGAAGTTGAATGTCTGTGAATGGGTCTTCATTAACGTTGAATGTTCAGTATCTGTGAAAGCTCCATACTATCTGTGCTGGGTAGCCCAAGGTGTAAAAGTTGTTTCGGTCTAGAGTATTAGATTTGGTTGTTTTTTTTTGGTGTAAATTAGAATTCCAGGCTGAATAATAGTTCCAGATCAAAATCACTCTGGCTCTGTGTGTATTTGTTGCAGCTTGAGCTCAGGATTTTGTCCAGGGTTTTAGATGTTACAGAAGTCTGGGGTCTTGCCTAGTATTTTAGAAAATGGGGACTTTTGTTCAATTTTGTAAATCATATCTGTCAAAGCATTCTGTAACATTAAGCGCAAGAAGCTTTAGCTCAGTTTGTCCTGCTACCTTTGAAAATAAGGTGAATATATCTATGATAATAAATCATGCAATACATTTCCATTATCTGACATTGTACACATCTTATAATTTGTTTATAATTATTTTTGTGTTGTAATACAGTTTGGTTTATATACCTTCTTTGCTATTTGTGATACAAACTTAAAACGGAATTTTTTTTCAAAGCCTTCAAATGTATTTAAACCTATCTTTAGCATAAAATACCTTATGATAACATATAAAGCTGTACGGGTTTAAAGTCAGTCCTTAATAATAGAACTAATTATTAATATGTCAAATATTTGGTTATCTGAAATTTAGTTTATCAATTTTATCTTTTTGTTCTGGTTGGTATCCAATGACATTGCTATGGTTACAAGCAAATGCCAATTTTATTTTTAATATGTTGTAACCATGTTAGGGTGCATGTAGTTGCAGGGTCATGCATTTCTTTAGAATGAGATTTTAATGAGTTTTATCAAATCCTTTTAGTTTAAAATAACTATTGATTTATCTAATCGCTTCAATTAGAATGAAATTATGTTTACTGTCTTGAAATCACCAGTTGCCAGCTTGTTTAAATTATTCTCATTATAACAATATATAGAGTTCTCAAACATTAATGATACTTCCAAGATAGTATACTTTGCCTTGTTAGCTTATTCAGGAAATTTTTATCTGTGAATGATTGATTAAATTTACAAAAAAAAATGACCATCTAAGCTTACTAATATGTATGCAGTCCCCGTAATGTCATAATGAAGCTTTAGGACAGAAATTTAGCAAAAGGTCACTGCAACAAAGCTCATAAACTAACTTTCATTGAATGCCAAACAAAAGTGATTGAACTGTAAATGTTTAGGAGTCAAATATTCCCTTCAAGGCAGCAAGGCCTCTCAGCACCGTTGGCTTTTATCTCTCTCCACAGGTTATGAATCAAATACATTATTAGGTTCTCAGTCTTATTATCATGTTTCATGGTTGCCTTAGCTTCAGCAGCAGTTTCATTTACTTCACCTGCGTCAGTATTTTCGTCAGACTCCCCTTTTTCTAATTCTCACCCCATCATTGTATCAGGTTATGCAATACATAGTAAACTTTCACTAGCCCAGAAGCCCTCTCTGGATGAGTAAGGACATGTTCCTTCTAATGACCATTCCAGGCAATGGAAAAGCATTTTCAGAAGACAAGTTGCCTATTCAATAATGGACACATGGGCGACATTGTAGCACTGTCCATCGTCAGTCTAAGGGTTACTCACAGGGATTATTATAATTATTTCTTCTGAGGGTCCTCCTTGTCACCCATATGCTGACCCTAAAGATGATGCAAATGAGTAAACATCTGATGAACTTGGTAGTTGTGCAGAACGTAAATGATCTTCCTGGATGGGGGAGGCACACTTGCAGGAATTGTGGCAGTAGCAAAACCAAACTGCACATTGCAAGAGTAAAATCCCTCCCTATTCAGAAATACAGCTGAATGGTGCCAGGGAACTCTGAGGGCATCATATACTCAATGGATCCTTGTCCAGGAGAGAGCCCAAAGTTTGGTATAAATCCAGTGATGCAGGCAGCTTGTCTCTTTGGGTCCATGGTGAACTGAACGAAAGTTGCTATTTCCTGAGAAGGATATTGGTGAACTCATGCATATGTTTTTTGGTGACAATCATAAGTTGAGATTTCACCATGACTTTCAGTACCATAGGCACAAGTGCTTCCTCCCAAGCCATTCAACACCAGATCTTCCTGCAGGATTAGCAGGCGTTAACAATAGCATTTTAGATGTGCAAAGAAGCCTACAGTTGACATTCACTCCTCTGCAGGTAGCGGCTGTAAATGTTTCAGTGAAACGCCTCATGGCTTACTCCTCAATGGTATTGAAAACCTTGGTTAGTCTTTTCAGGCACTGTTTGTTGTTTCACAAAACTATTATAGTGCAGAAAGAGGCCATTTGACTCCTCATGCATGAATGGCGTCTTCAAAATAAGCAGCATCACTTAGTGTCCAACTCCTGCTTTATCCCCAAACCTTTGCGTACTATTTCTATTCAAATAATGATCTAATGGTATTTTGAATGCCTCTCTATCATAATTACAGGCAGGTAAAAACAATGACTGCAGATGCTGGAGACCAGATTCTGGATCAACGGTGCTGGAAGAGAATAGCGGTTCAGGCACCATCCGAGGAGCTTCAGCAAAATCGACGTTTCGGGCAAAAGCCCTTCATCAGGAATAAAATACAGGCAGTACATTCCATATCCTAACTTCTCACAGAGTGAGCAAGTTTTTTTTCTCACATCACCATTGCTTCTCAAGCACATCACTTTAAATCCAGGTTCTCCTCTTCTCCCTTTATGAGTGGGAACTTCCTGACCCTCAGGTCTCTGGTGCTTTCGATGCTAATCTATTCTTCATCTCCTCTTTCTCTTTCTCTGCAGACAAAGCAATACCAGTGGAGCTGCTAGTTTAACTGATCAAACATTTTGTAATAAGGATGTGTGGGGGAAAAAAGGCAAGAAAGAGGTGTTTGGTTTCCTTTTAAGAACTTCCCTTCATCACTCTAACCTTTGTATCATTATCAGGCTGCTCTTACCTTAAGCAAAAAGCAGCCCTGCAGCCAAATCCGAGTTGACATTTCCAGCATAAGCCCTTCATCAGCCCTTCTTGATGAATAGCTTATGTTGATTTTTTTTTTCCCTGCTCCTTGGATGCTGCCTGACCTGCTGTGCTTTTCCAGCACTACGCTCTCGATTGATCTGCAGTCCTCACTTTCTTCTGCATCTAAATCAGTGTGATAATGTTCATCCTGCTTAATCCGTGATAGTTTGTCCTCTTCCTCATTCAGCTGTGGGCAAGAAATTTGTGGCTTTGAGCATGAAAGTGCTTTCCGTGCATTTGAACATAGCTCATGCTGACTTAGTGGCCTTCATCAACTCCTGTGAGATCGCCCTGCAAAATTGAATGAACAGCATGTATTACAGCTTCATCCCCATATCCAGAGATTTTGTTTAATGAAGGCTCCTATGTGACTTCACAGAGACCAACCCTCCTCCTCCACCACTGATGTTGCTGAGTGTGAGTTGTCCTTCATCTTAGAGTTTAGTACATTAAGGGACCTGCTTCAATGAAAGAGCTATGAGTGGCAAGAGTCTGTCAACATTAATGCGACAGTGAGTGCTTCATTTCAGTGTACAGTCTGTAACTGAATGATTTGTTTTGTTAGTTTCTGTTTTGATTCAATAACATTTAGAAGTTTCAGTTCCACAGGAGCTTGTGCAAGCAGATCTCAGGCTGTTCCCATTACTAATGTGCTTTCTCTGCAAGGTTCATATTATTAACCCAGTTGAAGAAAAGAATGGTGCATATATATTTTTCTTTTTTTTTTCTTTTGTTTCTTTCACTCTAGATCATCCCCCTCTAAACCACACTGTTCCTCTGTTTCCGCAGATGCCCAGTGGCATCACGTCAGTTATACATCAATCTCCTCTGTCAATGTGGCCCCACTCATGATTTCCCTCCACCTTCCTGAGCCCACACCCTCCCCATGCCCAGTCTTGCCTTGCCCACCCCTTATTCAGTTCACCTCCTCCTTCACATTCACCAAGAATCTCATTGAACACATTGTATTCTCCAATTGCAATATGCAAGTTATACCCTTCCTTGATGTCCCTTTTTTGAATGTGGTGCTGGAAAAGCATAGCAGGTCAGGCAGCATCCAAGGAGCAGGAGAATCAACATTTTGGGCATAAGCCCTTCATCAGGATGTCCCTTGTCTCTATCAATACAATTCTTAACTATGTCTCTTCATTGCAAACCATATTTTCCCAAATGCTTCTGTCACCTGTAGCAACTAAATGCTTTACCTTTAACTCCTTGCCATACATTTGCATTTTTATTTGTAACTTTCCTGCTGTGACCCTTTTCTGTCAGCCTGTGATTCTTGCTCCAGTTTTGCTAAGGTCACGTGTTGTGTCTCCCTCACTTGGGCAGACCATGTGGGTCGTATAATCTGTATCCCTTACTTTACAGCAGTTTAACTAAGAAACAGCTTGATTATGAATGGCCCATGCTACTGAAGAATTGTATACTCACCAGATCTTCCAAGAAGTTGCCTATTCCACCAGCTACCTTCACTGTGTAAATGGTTAGATTTACGAACACTCATTTTTCTTGTTATATCCGCATTGTGACTTTGAATGTAATGATATTGACAAGTATTCATGACATTCTTGGTGGTTCCTAACCATTTAAGGCTGCATTGCTGAAAGAGTTTGAGAACTTAATGTTGAAATGTTAATCCGCCATCGGGAATCTAAATTTTGGCCTCCAATCCTATTAAACTACCCCTTCCTGCCCTTCTAAATGCTCTGGAAGATTCTGTGCAATGTTCTTGTAAATATTGCGGTTTTTTTCCAGATGGGTAAGCAATATAGTTAATGCATTAAGTTACATGTAGCACAATAATTATGGTGTTTATCTCTTCCTCTTTCATTTGCTGAGAGAGTGCTAGAATGTTGGGAAAGGAACATTAACAAATTTATCTTGTCAAGCATATAAAATCAAGGAGAAATGCCATATAATCGATGTTAGCATAGTGGGAAACCTGCAGAGACAGATAGTAATGCTTATATCATTTTCAATGTTAGCTATTTCACACTTATTATATAAAAAATATTTTCAGTGTGTTTTATGTTTATGTGTTACACTCTACCTTCAGCTTAGTGACTGTTTTGATCAATTTTCTTATAATCAGCCTGTGATATGAAGAGTATCTAGTCCAGAACAGACAAACACAATAATAAACAAAAGCAACCACAGCCTTCGTAAGATGTTTCCTTTCTCTTGTCAACATTTCAATCATTTAAGGACAATTTTCAGCAAGCTGAATCCATACAGGATTTTGACAACATTCAATCTGTTTGTTTCATGTGAACTTGTTTCTAAATCATTTGGAGGCTTATGTAATCAAATTTACTTCTTAGTCACTGCAAAAATATTTTATGAACAAGGTAATTATTCTCAATGTTTTTCAGTGAAATCTAATGGGATATATATCTCATATGATTGTTATGTAGCGAGTAAATTAAATCTGTTTTGATACTCTACTGAGCTTTTCAAACACCATCAGGAGTTACAATGTTGAATCGGTCGAATGAAAAATTCTGAAACTGTAATGGACAGTCACCTGTGAATTTAATTGAAATGGATGCCAATTGAAATGGTCACCAGTCTGAATTTTTCAAAACCCATCTGTGTGTTTAAATGTCCCTCCCGCTTAAATGGGGCAGAAGCTGGTGAGTGGAAAGTGGAGTGGGCTCTTATAATAGGTTGGGAGCCCCAAATACCACCTTCTCAGCTACCCTGAACCAATTCTCATGATACTGGAGGGACGACTGGCTGCTGAAAATTGTAGCCTGGCACATATTTATAAAGAAAATAGCCAAAGTAGAATTCGCCAGGCAATTCATTTTCTACAATGTGTTTTTAAAAGGGCAGCAAGGAAAGAGTGGTGCAACCTTTGAGCAGTGTCGCTGCCATACCATCCCCATCCCAACATGGTATTCCCCTCCAACTTTCTACACCCTTGTTCTCCAAACCCAATCCTTAAGCCATTTAAAGCTCCCCAGCCAATACTTTTGACTTACCTTGGTCCAGAGGCCATCGTTGCCTCCTTTGTGGTCCTGCCTGTAGTACCTCACAGTGTCCACTCATGTATTGTTGGCACTGCCAGAATTGCTGGAGCTGACAGCTAGCAATCTTCGAGGGCAAGGCTCCCGGTCTGCCTCTCCTAATTAATGTAAACAGCAATGCAGTAATGTTGTGGGGAAGCCATCTTTCTTAGTCAATTTTGTCAGGCATTTTAGATAGGCAAGGACTTCACTCCTGCATCTCATCCCCATAACTTCTAGCCCTCTATTCCAGCCATTTAGATTAATTAACCAATTTAGGGTAGTTTTCATGGTAAAATCTTCAGTGTTTCATCCTGTACTGGACATGACTATGAACTTCAGTGCAATGTAGTTTTACGTAAGACTCCAGTATTGTTTTCACAGTCAAACTGCAACTAGAACTGTTGACAGTCATAGTATTTAGGCAATGAATTGGATTCAGTGTCTGCATAATTTTTATAAAAACACTTTGAAGATTTAAAGATGTTTTTGACCAGAAAACAAATTCTTCCTCTTCCTTCTGTAAGTGCATTAAAGATATAAAAAACCCCAAGCAGAGTTAACATCTGATAAATCATTTCATTGAATTAGTTGAAAGATTTACAGTATGAAGGACCATTAAACACATGGCTGTTTGAGAATTAAAAGCAAATTGGGCTGCTTGTAAAAATACTTTTAAAATTGATTCAAAATTATTGATATATTTTGACATAATTACCAAAGGTGAAAGAGCTTCAGAGAGTGAACACTTTAAATATTTTTGCCAAAATATAATCTGTGTTCTGAATCAAAGATAAGTTGATTATAATCTTACCACTCTAGTTGCATCAGAGGAGGGCATCATGCAAACTTGGTGCTCCCACCTGACTTACATGGTAGCTGTGTGGGGTTGAGTGCCTCCTGTGTTATTGGCTGACTCAAAACTCATCGGGAGCATTTTTTTTATTCACTTGTGGGACATGGGTGTTACAGGTACTAGCTGGTCATCACTTACTGCCTATCCCAAGTTTCCCTTGAGGAGGTGGTGATGAGGTTACTTCTTGAACTGTTGCAATTGTTGTTGTATGTAGACCCACAATGCAGAGTCACGTTATACTGGTAGCATACGTTGCAATCAGGCTTCTAGCTTTAAAGGCAGCCTATGTCTTTTAAAGGGAATTACAGGATGCTTTTTCTGTACACTATTTCTAAAAGGAATAATGGAACATTAAGAGGAATCCAGGGGACGATGAGATGTTGCCTATTGTGTTGCACTTGAGGCCTTAGTGGTAAAGATGGGCAGAAGGAAAGATACTGTGGCTATCACTGCAGGAGCCATCAAGGACAACTCTCAGAAATGGCTGAGGAAGGTAGCTGAGGCGGTCAACACAAATCCTGAAATTCTTCTGCTGGTAATAAAAATAGAATGTGCTGGTGAAACTTTAGCAGAACTGGCAGCATCTGTGGAGAGATCTGTGAATACCTCGAGTCAGTGTGAATCTTCTTCAGATCTGATGATCTCTCTCATCTCTCCTTTTTTTTTCCCTCTCTTTTGAATGACAAGAGAAGAATCATCCTCATGATAGGCAAGAAATCTATTTGATGCTTTCATGTCATTTACATAATCTTGCCTCATGGAGTTTCCTACTGTCCCACATACCAGAGAAAAACTAGATAGCGGTAATCCTGATGTGAAGATCCGAGTAGATACTTTGCAGCTCCAGTTCACCACCTGCACTTCTGGACTTCAATTTTGGACAATAGGCCCCAACATCTCTGCATGCATCCTCTCCATGGAGGTTGGCATCAGGCACCTCACCATATCACATGGCACATCTGTGACTTACTTTACCAGACAGTTCTTCAATGCTACACTTTGAAGCACACCAGCACCTTGCGTTGTGTTGCTGCTGCCTGTACACTTTGTATGCAAGGGCAGGCAACCAATCATGGATTACACCTGTGTCTCAGGACTCCTTATTTGCTTTCTCAGTGCTCACTTACTTTGAGCCTCACAGCATTGCTGCCTTTCCCTGGCTCTTTATGATTCACCAACTCATTTAGAGTATGCAGTTATTCTGCCTTGTAGAACATAGAACATAGAAGAATACAGCGCAGTACAGGCCCTTCGGCCCTCGATGTTGCGCCGATCCAAGCCCACCTAACCTACACTAGCCCACTATCCTCCATATGCCTATCCAATGCCCGCTTAAATGCCCATAATGAGGGAGAGTCCACCACTGCTACTGGCAGGGCATTCCATGAACTCACGACTCGCTGAGTAAAGAACCTACCCCTAACATCTGTCCTATACCTACCCCCCCCCTTAATTTAAAGCTATGCCCCCTTGTAATAGCTGACTCCATACGTGGAAAAAGATTCTCACTGTCGACCCTATCTAAACCACTAATCATCTTATACACCTCTATCAAGTCACCCCTAAACCTTCTTTTCTCCAATGAAAACAACCCCAAGTGCCTCAGCCTTTCCTCATACGATCTTTCTACCATACCAGGCAACATCCTGGTAAACCTCCTCTGCACCCGTTCCAGTGCCTCCACATCCTCCCTATAGTATGGCGACCAAAACTGCACACAATACTCCAGATTGGGCCGCACCAGAGTCTTATACAACTGCAACATGACCTCAGTACTCCGGAACTCAATTCCTCTACCAATAAAAGCCAGTACGCCATATGCCTTCTTCACCGCACTATTTACCTGGGTGGCAACTTTCAAAGATTTGTGTACATGGACACCAAGATCCCTCTGCTCATCCACACTACCAAGTATCCGACCGTTAGCCCAGTACCCCATCTTTTTATTACCCTTACCAAAGTGAATCACCTCACACTTAGCTACATTGAACTTCATTTGCCACCTTTCTGCCCAGTTCTGCAGCTTATCTATATCCCTCTGTAACCTGCCACATCCTTCCTCACTGTCTACAACTCCTCCGACTTTCGTATCATCCGCAAACTTATTCACCCAACCTTCTAACCCCTCCTCCAGGTCATTTATAAAAATGACAAACAACAATGGTCCCAAAACAGATCCTTGCGGAACACCGCTAGTGACGGCACTCCAAGATGAACCTTTGCCATCAACTACTACCCTCTGTCTTCTTCCAGCCAGCCAACTCCTAATCCAAACCTCCAACTCACCCTCAATGCCATACCTCCGTATTTTTTGCAGTAGTCTACCATGGGGAACCTTATCAAACGCCTTACTAAAATCCATATACACCACATCTACTGCTTTCCCCTCGTCCACCTCCTTAGTCACCTTCTCAAAGAATTCAATAAGGTTTGTGAGGCACGACCTGCCCTTCACAAAACCATGCTGACTATCCTTGATCACATTATTCCTATCCAGATGTTCATAAATCCTATCCCTTACAATTCTCTCTAAGATTTTGCCCACAACAGAAGTGAGACTCACCGGCCTATAGTTACTAGGGTTATCCCTACTCCCCTTCTTGAACAAGGGAACCACATTTGCTAGCCTCCAATCTTCTGGCACGACTCCTGTAGACAACGAGGACATAAAAATCAAGGCCAATGGCTCTGCAATCTCCTCCCTTGCTTCCCAGAGAATCCTAGGATAAATGCCATCAGGCCCAGGAGACTTATCTATTTTCACCCTTTCCAGAATTTCCAACACCTCTTCTCTACGTACCTCAAAGCCATCCATTCTACTTAATTGTGACTCAGTACTCACATTGACAACAATGTCCTGTTCCTGATTGAATACTGACGAAAAGTATTCATTCAGTGTCTCCCCAATCTCTTCAGCCTCCACACGCAACTTCCCACTACTATCCCTAACTGGACCTATTCCTACCCTAGTCATTCTTTTATTCCTGACATACCTATAGAAAGCCTTATGGTTTTCCCTAATCCTACCAACTAAGGACCTTTCATGACCCCTCCTTGCTGCTCTTAGCTCTCTCTTCAGGTCCTTCCTGGCTACCTTATAACTCTCAATCGCCCCAATTGAACCTTCACGCCTCATCTTTACATAGGCCGCCCTCTTCCATTTAACAAGGGATTCCAATTCCTTATTAAACCACGGCTCCCTCACACGACCCTTTCCTCCCTGCCTGACGGGCACATACTTATCAAGGACACTCAATAGTTGCTCCTTGAACAAGCTCCACATATCAATTACACCCTTGCCTTGAAGCTTACTTTTCCAGGCCACACATCCTAAGTCATGCCTCACAGCATCATAATTTCCCTGCCCCCATCTATAACTCTTGCCCTGTAGTGCACACTTATCCCTCTCCATCACTAGAGTAAAGGTCACCGAATTGTGGTCACTGTCCCCAAAGTGCTCACCTACCTCTAATTCTAACACCTGGCCTGGTTCATTACCCAGAACCAAATCCAGTATGGCCTCACCTCTTGTTGGCCTATCTACATATTGTGTCAGGAAACCCTCCTGCACACATTGGACAAACACTGACCCATCTAACGAACTTGAGCTATAGCTTTCCCAATTAATATCAGGAAAGTTAAAGTCCCCCATAACAACCACCCTATTACTTTCACTCTTCTCTTGAATCATCCTCGCAATCCTTTCTTCTACGTTTCTAGGACTATTAGGAGGCCTGTAAATAACTCCTAACAGGGTGAGCTCACCTTTCCTATTCCTAACCTCAGCCCAAACTACCTCAGATGGCGAGTTTTCATCCATCGTCCTTTCCACAGCTGTAATACTATCTTTGACAAGCAATGCCACACCTCCCCCTCTTTTACCCCCACCTCTGACCCTACTAAAACATTTAAACCCTGGAACCTGCAACAGCCAATCCTGTCCCTGTTCTACCCATGTCTCCGTAATAGCCACAACATCGAAGTCCCAGGTACCAACCCACACTGCAAGTTCACCTACCTTATTTCGTATACTTCTTGCATTGAAGTATACACACTTCAAAGCACTTTCCTGTTTACAGGCACCCTCCTTTGAAATTGATGCCATGTTCCTAACCTCCCTACATTCCAGGTCCTGCACCCTAAAGCTACAGTCTGGGTTCCCATGCCCCTGCAGAGTTAGTTTAAACCCCCCCCAAGAGCACTAGCAAACCTCCCCCCAAGGATACTGGTGCCCCTCAGGTTCAGGTGTAGACCATCCTGTTTATAGAGGTCCCACCTTCCCCAGAAAGAACCCCAGTTATCCAAATACCGGAATCCCTCCTTCCTGCACCATCCCTGTAGCCACGCATTTAACTGTTCTCTCTCCCTATTCCTCGACTCTCTATCACGTGGCACAGGTAACAAACCAGAGACAACAACTCTGTTCGTTCTAACTCTGAGCTTCCAACCTAGCTCCCTGAAAGCCTGCCTAACATCCTCAGCGCTCCTCCTACCTATGTCATTGGTGCCAATGTGGACCACGACTTCGGGCTGCTCCCCCTCCCCCTTAAGGACCCGGAAAACACGATCAGAGACATCACGTACCCTTGCATCACGTACCCTAGCAATTGTCTTGCCTTTCAGTGCAGGCACAAAGCTAATCAGCTTGTTCTGGTTGTCAGCAGTCATCAGTCAAGGGAGTAAACATGTTGATGTATATCATTATGCTACGTCAATGTTACACTACACCGTGTACTGACAGTGCAGCAGCAACACTATATGTACATCAACCACATAGCCATGTCTCCATGTCTAAGAGGAGTAGCCTACACTCAGGTAGTACTGTACACCAGGGGGCACCAGCACAGTAAGTCCACAACATCGTCTGATATTAGTGTAGGGAAATGACCAGTTCACCACTTAGGACTGCCAGGGTCGGTGTGCATGTGCTTCTACAATTTGCGAAGTTGGTTATTGTCAGTCCTGCAGGTCTGAACAAGGAACATGAAAATTTGCAGGCTGAGTTTATTGGAAACTAAAATGGCTGCACGTGGAGTGGAGGTAGTAAGTGTGTTTTCTCTGATGGAGGGGAGGTGTTAAGTTTTGGTCATCAAGCCCCTTCAAAGACCAATAGCATCGAACAGTACATGACAGATACCTGAGATCACAAAATGCAATATGTGAACATAGCACATTGACTTGCTGTGTGGAATATAACTTTTAGCTACAAACACCTTTGACTGCATCATTCAACATTACAAATTACCTCTATTAATGCTTATGGCTTGCAAAGATTGACTCTTGTTGTCCAAATAGCAATTATCTTCCAACAGCTATTCACTGTCACACTAAAATGTCCATTATTTTATATGTAATGCTGCCTTTCTTCAGTACTATAGGGTTGGAGTGGGGATAGAAATCCTCATTGTTGCTGACATGTACTATCTATCACTGTCATGGTGCTAAAAGGCTTGAGCAACTAATGCCTGGATGAGGGCAACAATGTGCCAAGTCTATGTCGAGGCATCCCAGTGGCCTTTTTGTTGTGGATCTCCATGTCCAAATGTTTGGAAGATGTCATTCAGATTTTATTTATGCGGATGCCACTGGTGAATGTTCACGTCACCAAGGGGCAGTTTTGTTTCTGACATTACCTATTTGGCTCTTTGAAACCAACCCCAATGGATCCAGACAGAGAAGCTCTGATTGTCCCTGTGTCTGCTGTCTTAAATGCTGCTCCACAACGGATAAGAAACCCATGTGTCTGGAAGCCCAGGAGCAGCATTAATCTCCCATGCATGTGCAGTCAACTCCTACTGTCAGGGTTCCAACCATAGGAGTTTGATTTGGTGAAGGTTCATGAAGTGACAATCTCTTATCTTCTCTGAAGTACTGTGAAGATCAGAGAGGGGCAGTTGTGCCATACTATTGTTCTGATTTGGCAGTGTGAATTCAATGTGGTGATGTTTAGTTTATCTGCAAGGCAAGGCTTTCTTCCACTGGGACCAATATAGGCTAGCCCCTCTACAGTAGGCTTCTATGCAGGTTGCATCATGAGCTTCATACCAGCACTGTCCAGACAGAAAGCATGTTTGACCCTCGAAATCAGAGTTACAGGATGACTGGAGAAATCACTGACGTGATGGGATATACGATGGCAATCTGTAAGAACTGCAGCATTGTTCTGAGTAAGAACATGAGAACGTTCTTCAGATGGATCAAGACACAAGTAGTTCTATAATAAGGTTGTGTTCTTGTGCAATCCTGTGTTATAAAAAAATCACTTTCTAGAAACAGTGTTTAAAGTGTTGGCAATGTAATTGCGTTGCAGCCAATTTTTAAAATGTTTTAAAATGTTGCAGCCAATGTTTTAAAAGTTCACGCTTTCGAAACTGTGTTCCCAGTTTGTGAATTCTGTTCTAGCGAATTGGTGTTAATGAAATGTGCGTTATAACAGAATGACTTGCACAGCAAGAAGGACTTCCTTTTGAACCTTGTTCAATGGAACTGACTTTTGTGAAGTCATTTTTCATTAACTCTAAATGTTTTAATGCTGCTGAGACCAGCACATCCTGTGTAACGCAACTGTAAGTGCAGCTAAACACTTTGATCTTTCTATGAAGCTCTATGCTGTTCAATGAAAATTAGCTGGAATCATTCATAACATTTGATGCTCCCTGATTCAATTTACTGCTATTGTGGGTGTTATGGAAAGGATAGCTAATGCTCAGATAAGGACAGCAATGTAGGAAAGGAGGAACAAAAGTAAGCCATCCAGCTGTCGAGCCCATTCAACCTTTTATTATTATATGATATAATCATGGCTGATCAGACATTTTTTTTAAAATCCTTTTATTAGCACTATCTCCACAACCCTATCGACCTCTGGTAGTCAGCAATCTAAAAATCTCTAAATATATTCAAAGACTGAGTCTGTACACCCTTAATATAGAATTCCAGTAAGTTCACAACTTACTGAGTCAAAAAATGTTACCTCTTCTGAAGGATAAGTGGCATGTCCCTTATTTGAAAATTGTGTCAATGGTTCGAGACTCCCAACCGAAGGGAAATATCTTACCTCCATTTACCTTGTCTATTATTTATGTAACTTGTGTGTTGCTATGGAAGGCTATCATCTCTCCTTTGTCATTCTTGTAGAATAACACTTGCTCACTCAGCTTTGTGTCATCTTCAAACTTTGAAAACTGGTCAAGCAGATAAATATTTGACCACAAGAGCAGGTCTGTGGCTAAGAATCCTACACCGATAAACTCAGCTCCTGACTCTTGAAAGGTGGAGCAAAATTCCCCATCAGATACCCTGGACTAATACCCTCTGAACTTGGGACATGAGTTTGTGGAATTCACATTTGAACTAAGACTCACTGACCTCTCTGGCTGAGAGAGACCAGGCATTAAGCAAGCCTAGGGGTAGCTGTCTGGAACAGGGGTTTAGCTTGTAATGCTAAAGGAAACCCCCCACAAACGCTTCAGCTAAAGACAATGAAGACCAGCCTACAGAGCAAACAACTGAGACATTCTGGAGCCTACAAACATACAAAGCCATTCAATTTTTAATCAGTTTGCTGGTGCATACAGATACTGAACATTCCACACTGTTGTACTACATGCAAATCTATTCGCCTTTGCATGTGAAGGCCTTCCACTACCAGTAAAACTTTAACCTACATCCATCCACGAGAAATACCGGACATTCAAAACAATCAGAAACCCATTCACTTTTATCAATGAACCCTTCACACCTCATCTAATATTCAGGAGGCTCATTGCTCCTGGAGAAGAGGAGCAACCGCTCAGTAATCAAATCCAGATTTGGCAGGAGATAAGAGGAACTGACAGTTGTTATACCTTGGGAACCCCAATCTCTAAGGGAGGTTCGGTTCGGACAGAATTGAGAGAATCAGCCACAGCCAGTCACAGTGAGTGACCGACCGTAACCATCACAGACTCTGGTTCATCCATGAACCTCCATGTACCAACTAGAAGTGACTGAAGTGACTGGAGAGCCGAGATACAACCAGGGCAGGGCCAGTGGCATCCACAACCGTCTAAGCCGCTTCAGGGGTGAGTAGAAAGTCATCAAGACCCTCTGTCCGAGTTCAGTTAGATAGGGTAGGAATGGTGGACTTTGGAGCTAACAGTGCAGGGCACCCCTGGGAAAGGGAAACAGGATTGGACCTCGTTTTTTTTCTTTCTCCCCTTTCCCCTGACACCCAGTAATTAATGGCTTTCTGTAATTTTATAACACACAGTGCCAAGTTGGGGCTGCAAGGGTTAACTGGATGCTAAGTTAGCTGTCAGATAAGTCTCCTTTCACTTGATCCGTAACGTTGGATTTTTTTTGAAGTATACATTTTCTTCTTCAGTTATTATACATATTTTCAATTTTGCTTGTTTTAATAAAATCAGTTTCCTTTGCCTCTGAAGCATCTGTCTCCTGTACTTTTCACCATATTCGATAAGCCCAGTGTCAGAATCAGGGAGCTCATGTGCAATAAAACAACCAGCACTCCCTACACTCTCCAAGCTGGTCGACCATCTAGATGGCACAGTTCATAAGTGCAGCTCCAACAACACTCAAGCAGCTTGACACTTCTTATTTACACTAGAACATAGAAAACCAAATCAGGGAGAACACAACCTGCTTGATTGGCAACAAATCCACAAAAACTTACAACCTCTGCCTCAGACCTTCAGTTGCAGCACTGTGTACCAATTTGACAAGATACACAGCAAAAAATTACCATGGCTTCTTTGAGGCACCTTGCAAACCCATAAACACCGCTATCTGGAAGGATAATGGTAGTAGATATATGGAAACAGCACCATCTCCAAGTTCCCCTCCATACCACTCATCATCCTGATTCGGAAATACATCACTCATCACTCATCCGTCACTGTCACTGGGCCGAAATCCTGGAACTCCCTGACTGAAGGCATTGTGGGTCCATCTACAGCAAAAGAAACTGAAATAGTTCAAGAAAGCAGTCCTCTCCTTGTAACCCTGCATCTTCTTTCTTTTCAAATTACATTTGATTCCGTTTTACCTTAATTGAACCTTCCTCCATCGCACTCTCAGACAGTGAACTCTAGCCTCTAAGCACTCATTGCATGAAGAAGCTTTTCCTGATTTCCCTTTTGCTTCTTTAACAAATAACTTTAAATCTGTGGTCTTTCTTTTCCTGAGTGAAACATTTTCTCCTTCTTTACTTTGTCCAGATCTCTGAAGTTTTTGAATTATAAAACAATCTCCTCTCGACCTTCTCTTGAAGGAAAACAGTCCCAGCTTCTCTCATCTGTTTTCATCACTGAAATTCATCTTCTCTGGACCATTCTCATAAATGGCCCGTCCCCTTTCTCCAGTGCCTTCACTCCTAAAGTCTGCTTCCCATTTTTGACTGTCCATTTGAATGCGCAACACTGTGCTTTCACTTCCCAATACAAAAGAATGATTTGAAAGATGAAACTCGATTGTCTACAAGAGAATTAAATTATCTATATTCATAATTGTCCAGATATTCAACATAGGAAATTGAAACTCTGGAAGGGTCAGTTGGTGATTTGATGGTATTGCATCAATGTAACTTGGATGGCACAGTGGCTCAGTTACCACTGTTGCCTCACAGCACCAAAGACCCGGGTTCAATTCCGGCCTTGGGTGAATGTCTGTTGTGTGGAGTTTGCACATTCTCCCCATGTCTGCGTGGGTTTCCTCCAGGTGCTCCAGTTTCCACCCACAATCCAAAAATGTGCAGGTTAGGTGAATTGGCCTTGCTAAATTAACCATAGTGTTCAGGGATATGTAGGTGAGGTGCATGAGTGGGGGTAAATGTAGGGAATGGGTCTGGGTGGGTTACTCTTCAGAGAGTCGGTATGGACTTGTTGGTCTGGATGGCCTGTTTCAACGCTATAGGGATTCTATGACTAACTCACACTTTGTGTCACTTCTTATTTACACTAGATTCTGGATGGGTTGTGCTTCGGCGGGTCGGTGTGGACTTGTTGGGCCGAAGGGCCTGTTTCCACACTAAGTAATCTAGTCTAACCTAGTCTAAACATAGAAAACCAAAATACTCAAAGTTAAGGGGTTTGACAAGGTTCCACATGGTAGACTGGTTTGAAAGGTTAGATCATATGGAATACAAGGAGAACTTGCCATCTGGATACATAATTTGCTCAAAGATAGGAGACAAAGAGTAGTGGTGGAGGATTGTTTTTCGAACTGGAGGCCTGTGATCAGAAATGTGTCACAAGGATTGGTGCTGAGTGTACTTATTTTTGTCATTTATATCAATGTTTTGATGTGAATATAGGAGGTTATAGTTGGTAAGTTTGCAGATGACAACAAAATTGATAGTGTAGTGGATAGCTAAGAAGGTTATCTCAAAGCGCAACAGCACCTTGATCAAGTAGACCGATGGGTCAAGGAGAGACGATTTCGACAGATGTGAGGTGCTGCATTTTGGTAAGATAAATGATGTATATACATTTAATTGTAAAGTCCTTGGGAGTCTGCTGAACAAAGAGACCTTGGAGTACAGCTTCATTGCTCCTTGAAGGTGGAGTTATGGATAGATAGGATAGTAAAGAAGGCATTGGTATGTTTGCTTTAATTAGCCAATACATTGAGTACAGGAGTTGGGAGGTCATTTTGCATCTGTACAGGACATTGGTTAGGCCAGTTTTGGAATGCACTGTTCAATTCTGGTCTGCCATTTATAAGATGGATGTTGTGAAACATGAAAGAATTCAGAAAAGATTTACAAGGATGTTGCCAGGGTTGAAGCGTTTGAGCTATTTGGAGTCATCTCCACAGCGGAGTCCTCACTTTCTCCTCGAATTGTTTGAGTTATAGGGAGTGGATGAAAAGGCTGGAGGGCTATTTTCCCTGGAGAGTTGGAGCCTGAGGGGTGACCTTTATAGAGGTTTATAAAATCATGAGGGGAATGGATAGGGTAAATAGACAAGGTCTTTGCCCCAGGGAAGGGGAGTCCAGAACCACATAGTATTGGTTTAAGGCGAGGGGAAAAATTTAAGAGACCTAAAGGGCAACTTTTTCATGCAATAGGTGTATGTATGGAGTAAGATACCAAAGAAAGTTGTGGTGGCTGCTATAATTGCAACATTTGAAAGGAATCTGGATGTCTACATGGACATGGAAGGGTTCAGAGGGATATGGGCCACATGCTGGCAAAGGGGACTAGATTTATTTAGGATATCTGGTTAGCAGAGACAAGTTTGACTGAAGGGTCTGTTTCTATGCTGTTCATCTCTGACTTTACAATATTTACTGTGACGTTCAGACATGTCACACAAATTCGTTGAGAGGACAGTCAAATTATGAAAATTCATAATCACTTAGATACCACATTTATGAGTCTAAAGGAATGTATCCCAATCTTTATGATATGAGGAACAAGAATACTGATCATTGATGTATCTCGATTAACCTTAAACTTTCTTCAGATTTCACTGCAAATTATGGCTGATTCATTTTTCTAATTTTGTTTTTAATTTATACATTTACATTTTTAAAATGTTTTATAGTTTTTTAAACTAAGGTACAGTTCTCTAATTTTTACTGTCCTATACTGTTATATTGCTCAAAAATTCCTATTCAACATTAACTGCAGAATATTATTTGAAGAAAGTTTGGTAGTTTTACTGTAATTGTAATTATAATCTAATTGAGTGCTGCTTTGAGAAATGTGAAGTGTTAGAAATAATATGATAGGAATCAAGTTATTTTCTATCAAGAATTAGTTGCACAACTTGCAATGAAGAATACTTCTCCAGAGAATGTTATTGATGGTTGAAATACTGATCAAGAAATATTATAACTAAACTAAAATGAATTTGCAGAGTAGTTTCTGAGTTTAGAGTAATGTACATGGAATTGATTAGTGGTGAAGATTCTTTTAAGAAATATTGCCAGTTCAAATAACAACAGAATAAATAACAAAAAGTGAAAGCCAGCCATGGTCAGAATGAGAAAAAAACATAAAACAGTCTGACATTAAAGCAAGCTGCAGAGTTGTTACCGGTCCCTGTTGGGACGAATTACTGAAACAATCAAAATTAACAAAAAACCCCAACAGGAAAAGCAAATGGACATGATTACATTTTTAAATAACTTTTACTTTAACAATCAAATCAAAATAAAGCTAAATTGTATTTGAATTGACAGGCAATATAAACTACAAATATCACATTAAATAGCAGAGAGAGCTCTCGGATTTACTGGCAACTTGGGGAGTCTACTTAGCAAGTGTAGCCTAATTTCAGTCACTGAACCCTTCAAAACTCTCAGGTTTCTGAGATAGAGCTCCAACTCTTTTATGATTTCAGCACTTTTGCACTGCCAGTGTCTCTTCAACAAAACTATACTTATTTTCTGAATGCTTGTGTCTCTCATTCAGGACTCCATTGTGAAAGCAGTTCTCAAAACTTTCTTATTGCAGTTCTGCCCATTGGCTGATCTTAGACAGGATTTTGTTATATAATTTCAATAACTCATACTTAGTAGGACAGATAGACAAATGCAAAACTTCAAAGAGAGCAGCAATTTATCGGGCATAGAAAATATATGCTAATTATTTGGCAGGATGGTCAATGCATTGCCATGGTGAGTGCACCAGGCAGCTATTGAACCCAAGCTTTTGCTGTGAATCTGACTGTTTATATTAAATTATTATGTTTTAAATATTATTATATTTAGAATGGATTGATTCTTTAAGTTATTGGTCCATGTATTACTTCAAGTCCATATTTGCAGAATGCAAAAGATCCCTCACCTTAGGTATGATGCTGCAGTCGGGCATAAAGAGAACAAAGCTGATCATGCAAGAATCCCCACAGTTCATTTCTCTTCCTTCTTAGTGTCCAATTCTGAATATTGGTGCATGTAATTTTTCCTCTGGCAACTGCGCTCAAAAGCATATCTATAGTACCATGGCAGGTTCAATTGTTCAGAGCGTTTCTCGAGTGTCAAATGGGCCCACAAACGCCAAAACAGTTGGAGAGGATTCCATCACATCGGTGCATGTGCCTTGCCAAAATTAGATAGGATTTGGAGAGTTACTCCGATTTCAATTATTTGGAGGTTGTTTACTCATTGCAAAATTCCCAGCCTCTCACCTGCTCTTGTAGTCACACAGTTTTCATGTGGCTTGACAGATTAACTTTCTTGTTTGAATTGAGATATTCAGCCAGTGAATATTAAGAGGAAATGGTTAGATTCTGTCTTGTTGGAGATGGTCATTGGATGGTATTTGTGAGATTGAATGGTACTTGCGACATATCAGCTCAAGTTTGGATATTGTTTGAACATCCCCACATCTGGCCTTATGTTAGAGGGAAGGTCAATGGTGAAGCAGCTGAAAATGGTTCAGCCGAGATCTCTAACCTGAGGAACACTTGCAGTGATGTGCTGGAGCTGAGATGATTGAACTCCAACAATATAGCCATCATTATATGTGCCAGGTATTAATCCAACCAGTAAAGAGCTTTCTTCCGATTTTCATTGAATTCAGTTTTACTTAAGGGGTGGCACAGTGGCTCAGTGGTTAGCACTGCAGCCTCACAGCACCATGCTCCCAGGGTCGATTCCAGCCTCGGGTGACTGTCTGTGTGGAGTTTGCACATTCTCCTCGTGTCTGCATGGATTTCCTCCGGGTTTCCTTCCACAGTCCAAAGATGGGCAGGTCAGGTGAATTGGCCATGCTAAATTGCCCATAGTGTTAGGCGCATTAGTCACAGGGAAATGGGTTAGGCTGGGTTACTCTTCAGAGGGTTGGTGTGGACTGGTTGGGCCTATTTCTACACTGCAGGGAATCTAATCTAATCTAGGGCTGCTTGATGCCAATTTGGTCAAATGTGACCTTGATGTTACGTCAGTCACTGTCAATTCACTTCTGGAGATCAGTTCTTTTATTCATTTTGCGTCCTTTTGAAATGAGGTCAAGAGCTGAGTAGCTCTTGTAGAACCCAAATTTCAGTAAATAGATTATTATTGTATAAACTCCATTTGACTGCACTCTTGATGCTTCCTTTTATACATTTGCTGTTGGTTCATGCCCTGAACTATCATTTCCTAATACAATAATGTACTAATTTCTACTAAACAAATATTTTCTTCAATCAGGCCACAGGACTAGTGTTCTTCTTTCAGTTGAGGCCCAACACTTTTTTTTTGTTAATGAGGATGAAATCTGAAAGTTCAGTTATTTACTGAAGTAATAAAACCAAAGTATTACATCGTTTAAACAAAATATTTTCAATATACAGGAGTCAAACCAAGCAAACCCTAAAGGCTATTAATAATATAATAAAACAAAGAACCTCAGATACTGGAGATCTGAACCAAAAAACCCCAGAAATTGCTGAAGAAACTCAGCAAGACTGGCAGCATCTGTGAAGAGAGAAACAGAGTTAACATTTCAAGTCCAGTGGCCCTGGAAGAATGGATGGGGAGATTGAGGGTGTAAATGGGAGTAAAGGGGAAATGTTAATAGTTAAATGTGAAGTTTTAACTGTAAATGGTTACAAAAGATTCAATGAATGACTTAGAGGGAGGTGTAGTGTGATGGAATATTTTGATAATTAGGAACTATGTTATTGATAATGGTGGTGTCAGAGCAAGGTGAAACTAGGATCTGAGAAATTCAGCTCTCAGATAAGCTCTCTGCCATTCTCTCGTGCATGCGTGTTTAAATAAGATCACGTCTCGTTCTTCTAACTCTCTAATTTATTCAAGGTATTTAACTTTATTACCAGGAGAGAATCTGATCAGAAAACCTGATGCGTATCAAACAAAAAAACAATCTATTTTAACGAAACTGCTATATTTTTATGATTGGTTATGTAAACTTACCACCCACGAATGGAGATAGTCATAAGAAATTTGCCATTATATTTGCCTTTATACACTCGAATAGGTTCTATCTAATTACCAGGTTTTCAGTACACGCAGCATCTGTTGACTTAAATCTAAACCCTGCTTTAGATTTTCTTGACAAATATAAAATAAAATTGGAATAAATTGTTCTAATTAAACTTTTATTTTAATTTTTATTTTAATTTGCATTGGCTTTTAAAAAGTTTAATAATGTAGCATTACTGAAGTACAGAAAGGGTTAAGATTCTATAGGATGATGGTGAGGCCCCTTTTGGAATGCTGTGTACAGTTCTGGTCACGTTGCTACAGGCAGGATATTAAATTGGAGAGGGTTCAGAAAAGATTTACCAGGATGTTGCTGGGAATGGACGGTTTTGAGTTATAAGGAGAGTATGGATAGGCTATCACTTTTTTCACTGGACAATAGGAGGTTGCGGGATGTTTATAAAATCACAAAAGGCATGGATAGGGTGAATAGCAAAGATCTTTTCCTGAGGTTTGGAAGTTCAAAACTAGGGGACATATTTTTAAGGTGAGAGGAGAATGATTTAAAAGGGACCTGAGGGGCAACTTTTTTTCAGAGGGTGGTTGGTATGTGGAATGAACTGCCAGAAAAAGTGGTAGATGCAGGTACAGTTACAACATTGAAAATACGTTTGAATAGGTACATGTATAGGAAAGTTTAGAGGAATATGGATCAAATGAAGGCAAATGGGACTAGTTTAGTTTGGGAAACTTGGTCGGCATGGGATAGTTGGACCAAAGGGTCTATTTTCATGCTGTATGACTCTATCACTCTATACTGTCAGATAAAGATTATTTTATGCTAGACTCAACACAGTGGTTAAAGTGAACACTATTACCAGTATTGTATTAAATGTAGCAATCATCAACTCTCGTGAGAAAGTTAATTACACACTGACAGTTTTATACTTTTATAACTGATTAGAACATTGCACTGTGTCGATGAAGTGTGGAAGGTCTGTGCGTTGTGAAATAGCATTTGTAATTTTAAATGTAAACAGCATAGCAAAGGTAATTTGATTTAGGCTCATGTGTTCTGTTGAAAGGAAATACTGAAGTCAAATATAGCCCATACACACAAGAATTATTTTCATTACATGGTTGATTATTTCTTCTAATGAAACCTCCACAAAGTTTGGATCAAGTCAATTCTTCACAAGAGTTTTTTTATTCCATCAAGGGATACAGGTGTCATTGACGAGGCAAGCATTTATTCCTAATTGCCTTTGCCTTTGTGAAGATTGTGGTGCATTATGTTCTTGAACTGCTGCATCATGAGTGTTACTTGCCACATAGTGGTAAGGACAAGCCAGGGAACTATAGACCAGTGAGCCTGACCTCAGTGGTGGGCAAGTTGTTGGAGGCAATCCTGAGGGACAGGATGTACATGTATTTGGAAAGGCAAGGACTGATTCGGGATAGTCATCATGGCTTTGTGTGTGGGAAATCATGTCTCTCAAACTTGATTGAGTTTTTTGATGAAGTAACAAAGAAGATTGATGAGGGCAGAGCAGTAGATGTGATGTATATGGACTTCAGTAAGGCGTTCGACAAAGTCCCCCATGGGAGACTGATTAGCAAGGTTAGATCTTATGGAATACAGGGAGAACTAGCCATTTGGATAGAGAACTGGCTCAAAGGTAGAAGACAGAGGGTGGTGGTGGAGGGTTGTTTTTCAAACTGGAGGCCTGTGACCAGTGGAGTGCCACAAGGATCGGTGCTGGGCCCTCTACTTTTTGTCATTTACATAAATGATTTGGATGCGATCATAAGAGATATAGTTAGTAAGTTTGCAGATGACACCAAAATTGGAGGTATAGTGGACAGCGAAAAGGGTTACCTCCGATTACAACAGGATCTTGACCAGATGGACAATGGGCTGAGAAGTGGCAGATGGAGTTTAATTCAGATAAATGCGAGGTGCTGCATTTTGGGAAAGCAAATCTTAGCAGGACTTATACACTTAATGGTAAGGTCCTAGGGAGTGTTGCTGAACAAAGAGACCTTGGAGTGTGGTTCATAGTTCCTTGAAAGTGGAGTCGCAGGTAGATAGGATAGTGAAGAAGGTGTTTGGTATGCTTTCCTTTATTGGTCAGAGTATTGAGTACAGGAGTTGGGAGGTCATGTTGCGGCTGTACAGGACATTGGTTAGGCCACTGTTGGAATACTGCATGGAATTCTGGTCTCTTTCCTATCGGAAAGATGTTGTGAAACATGAAAGGGTTCAGAAAAGATTTTCAAGGATGTTGCCAGGGTTGGAGGATCTGAGCTACAGGGAGAGGCTGAAAAGGCTGGAGCTGTTTTCCCTGGAGCGTTGGAGGCTGAGGGGTGACCTTATAGAGGTTTACAAAATTATGAGGGGCATGGATAGGGTAAATAGGCAAAGTCTTTTCCCTGGGGTGGGGGAGTCCAGGACTAGAGGCCATAGATTTAGGGTGAGAGGGGAAAGATATAAAAGAGACCTAAGGGGCAACTTTTTCACGCAGCAGGTAATACGTGTATGGAATGAGCTGCCAGAGGATCTGGTGGAGACTGGTACAATTGCAACATTTCAGAGGCATTTGGATGGGTATATGAATAGGAAGGGTTTGGAGGGATATGGGCTGGGTGCTGGCAGGTGGGACTAGATTGGGTTGGGATATCTGGTTGGCATGGACGGGTTGGACCGAAGGGTCTGTTTCCGTGCTGTTCATCTCTATGACTCTACATCAGTCCAAATCTTGAATCTACTGCATTTGGGCATGGATAAATGAATCATCATTAAATATTCCCACTTCTGATTTTCTGATGATGCGAAGGTCATTGATGAAGCAACCAAAGATAGTTTGGTCTAGGACAGAAACTCCTGCATTAATGTCCTGGAGATGAGAGAATTTACCTGAAGTATCCACGACGATATTCCTTTGTGCTCGGTAAGATTCCAGTCACAGAGAAATTTGCCCCTAAATCCCAATGACTTTAGTTTTGCTAGGGCTCCTTGGTGCCTCATTTTGTCAAATGCAGCCTTTACATCAAGGGTACTAATCCTCACTTTCCCAAAATATTATATTGTTGAACTCTATTCCATTTGTCAGTTCTATTGACTGAGAAGAAGGTACTCTTTTTGCATTTGATGCTCAAATATTATTCCCTTGCAACCAACTTTACCTCTCTCTCTGGCTTCCTGTTTAAGGTGAACAAGGTGGTACATAATCAGTGTCCTGAGCTATGTTTCGAAATGCATATTATAGATTTGTATAGAATGAATTGCAGAATCAACCTATCATTCATCAGATATAGAGCAGTATTTATGTTTCATATAAGCTTCCTCTCACCTTTGCCATCTCTCTATATCTCATCTTGCAGTAAGGCCTCCAGTGGTGAATACATATGGAAATGTTGGAGGAAAACAGAGCAGATAGGGGATGTAAAGGACATGATACACTGCAGTGCAAAATTCATCGATGTCAGTGAGCTAATCATACACCAATTCTGGCATGTTCAACACTAGGTGCAGGACACTACTGGCTGGATTATTTTAAGCACACCCATGCAAGTTGGACTGAATTAAATGGAAAACATTGTAGCCTCCTGTGTTGACACCATTCTATCCTCCTACCTTCACTGTCTCCGTTGTATATTTTGATGATGAAACCTTTCACAACAGTATTGATATGGCTTCCTTTTTACACAACTAAGAATTTCCTCTACTATGGTTGACCTCAACCATATCCAATACATTGCCCATACTTTAGTTCCCGCCCATTTCTTTCCCTTTTAGAAGAGCAACAAGGTTTACTTTTTCCTCACAGTCCCAAACAATCTTTCCAACTGAAGCAGCTATTACGTACACGTCTTTCAATTTAATATATTGTATTCGTTTATCTTTTCCACCTTCTGCCCTATCACAGACCTTTGTTGTTCTTCCTCCCATTCCCTGCCATAAACTCTCATGTTTCTCCCTGAGATTCTTGTAGAGAGAGGAGGAAAATGTTTCTACCTTCTTCAGTTCTGAAGAAGAGTCATAATCCTGTTTCCAGGTAGAGGTTGCAGAAAAACATTGCCAGGGTGGGATGGATCTTTAAGAATGCTGGTGGCCTTACCTTGACAGTGGGGCTGGTAGATGGGTTCTATAGATGGAAGGTTGGCCTTTTGTGATTGTCCGGATCGAGTTCACCACTCTCTGTAACTGTCTCAATCTTGAATGGTACAATTGCCATACCAAGTAGTGATACATCCAGACAGAATGCCCTCGATGGCATACCTATAAAAGTTGGCAAGGGTATTTGCCGTCTTTCCAAATTTCCTCAGCTGCCTGAGGAAGAAGAGACATTGTTGGGCCTTTGTAACCAGTGTGTCCACATGAAGAGTCCAAGGAAGGTTGTTGTGGATGACCACTCCCAGGAGCTTCACAGGCTGCACTCATTACACCTTTGTACTGTTAATGTGGGTCATCAGTCTTGAGGGGATAATAGTGTTGAAGGCTGAACTGTAGTCAATGAGTAGGAATCTTACGTAGCTGTTCTTGGTGTCAAGATGCCCCAGGGAGGAGTGAAGGACAAGTGATATGGCATCTAACATGGATCTGTTGGTCCGATAGGCAAATTGGAGTGGGGCAAGAGTAGTGGGGAGGCTGGAGTTGATTAATGCCATGACCAGCCATTCAAAGCACTTCATGACCACCAAAGTTAGAGCCACTGGGCGGTAGTCATTGAGACATGCTGCATGGGCCGCCTTAGGCACAGGGATGATGTTGGCCCTCTTGACACAGGCAGGGACAGTGGCCTGCTGCAGGGAGAGGGTTGAAGATGTCCGAGAAGACCTCTGCCAGTTGATCTGCGCATGCTCTGAGTTCACAGCCTGATACTCCATCTGGTCCCATCGCTTTCCTTGGATTCACACGAAGAAAAACTGATCTGACCTCTGATGCAGTGACTGTTGGGATAGGTTCATCTGGACTTGTCGTAATAAGTCTTTGCACTCTAATTCTGGACTCCCCCACCCCAGGGAAAAGACTTTGTCTATTTATTCTATCCATGCCACTCATGATTTTGTGAACTTCTATAAGGTCACCCCTCAGCCTCCAATGTTCCAGGGGAAACAGCCCCAGCCTATTCAACCTCTCCCTATAGCTCAAATCCTCCAACCCTGGCAACATCCTTGTAAATCTTTTCTGAACCCTTTCAAGTTTTGCAATATATTTCCGATAGGAAGGAGACCAGAATATATTTTTTGACATAATACTTATCTGTCAGATTTTTGCTTACTTGTTCAACCTATCTATATCTGTCCAGAGCCTAGTGTCCTCTTCACAACATACTTTCCTACCTATTTTTGTATCACCTGCGAATTTAGCTACCATGCCTTTGCTTCTCTCAACTAAGTCATTGATATAAATTGAATAAAGCAGGGGACCTAGTATGAACCTTTGCTAAAATGGTATCTCCTATACCATGAAGTTCTACTTTGCACAGGAACCTTTAGTGAATGTTACTCCTTCAATACCATGGTTAAACTTGATTTCCTTTTCATAAACCAAGCTGACTCTTCCACATTACCCTGAGGTTTTCCAAGTGGCCAGTGATACCTCCATCATTATTGATTCTAACTTGTGACATCGTTATATCGCAGATATGGTCTCAAGCTCAGCATCCAGCATGACTTTGTGAATAAGACCATTTTCAAATGGCTCCTCTGGCTCAGCCAAGGGAGTCATTACTGACTACAGAGGGAATTCCTTGATGGTGTACTTCAGCACTGTGCCTTGCCAGGAAATGTGCAGTATTTTGTCTGATTGGAGATGGAACTTGTTCAATTTTGTTTCTTTGCATGCTTTAATTGTCCTTCCTTCCCTTTTGCAAGGGAGGGTACACAAGCCTGTGTATAGGAACTATATATAGTCCACACTTGACTTCACAAATTTGAGATGCAGTGTTGGCAATCCTGGTGCGAATTTCAGCATTAACGGACAAGTTGTTGTTTTTGTCGAACAAATTTGCATGAAGCTATTGACACCCTCCAGATAGCCATTCCACGTGGCAGCAACTTGAACATTTTTATCACTTTGTGTAAAGGTGAGAAACTTGAAAACAAGAAGCAATCAAACAAAGTCTTAAGATAAACAATACTAAATTAAACTGTTCTGGGAAGAAACGCAAGATCTTATAGTTCAGTTAACATTACAAAGGCTAAAAATAATTTTTGATATCTCAACTTGAAAAAATGCTTCCGAGACACTGGACACCAACTAAAATCATAAATGTTCAGACAGAACCTAGAGCCACAAAGTTTTGTTTAAGGTGAGAGGAGAAAGATAGAAAAGAGACCTAAGGGGCAATTTTTTTCATGCAGAGGGTGGTACATGTATGGAATGAACTGCTATAGGTGGTAGTGGAGGTTAGTACAATTGCAATATTTAAAAGGCATCTGGGTGGGTATATGAATAGGAAGGGTTTGGAGGGATATTAGCTGGGTGCAGGTAGGTGGGACTTGATCGGTTAGGATATCTGGTCGGCATGGACAAGTGTTCGACTGAAGGGCCTGTTTCCGTGCTGTACATCTCTATGACTGTCTGCCGAAATTCTGCTCAAAGTGAGCATAGAAGGCGCTGAGATGATCTGGGAGGGAAATGTCTCTCTTTAGAAGCTGTGATGTCATTCAGTTCTGACTGCACCTGGATATTTTGTAAAGTTTGGTCCAAAACTTGGAAGGAATTAGTTGTATTGGAGAAAGTTCAAAGAAGGTTCACTAGATTGATTTCAGAGATGAGGGATTTATCTTTATGACAAAAGACTGACGACTGGCTTAGGCTGATATTGTCTGGAGTTTAGAAGAATAAGAGAAAATCTAATTGAGGCATACAAGATGCTAAAGGCTATTGACAAAGTAGATATAAAGAGAATGTTTCCTTATGCTGGCAAATCTGGAATATGAGGTAATAATTTTAGGATAAGAGTAGGAGATTTTAAACAGAGATAAGGAGAAATGACTTCTCTTAAAGGATTATGAATCTGTCAAATAATTACTACAACTTGTGATGGATGCTGGAACGTTGAGTAAACTTAAGGAGGAGAGAGATTTTTAATTAGTGATGGATTGAATGGCTATGGAGAGCAGGGAGGAAAAGGGAGTTGAGGCTTAGATTAGTCATGATTGTGTCATATGGCACAGTAGGCATGAGGGGTTGAATTGTGTACTGCTGTTCCGAGTTCTTATGTTCTTATGGACAAGGGGGGAACTGCTGGGTGGTTTTGTCTTTACTTCAACTCTTAGCTGACCACTGACAGATATGCCTTCAAAGTTAAAATGTTTTACCCTATCCCCTTCCACTAGTGAGTGCTGTAGCTCTCAAGAACACTCAAAAACGTTTCCTTTTTGTAAAACAAAAGGCATGTTATTTATTACTCAACAACAGAATGTATTTGCAATTAGATCCACCCATGCACTCACACTGACAGATACAGACATACAGATGCACATTCAAAACGGTGATTACGAAAGACATACGTTTGTCTCAAAAAACCCAAAACCTATTGTCACACTTGATTTTCCTGGAAAGAAGTCTTCAAGCATTGCAGGACTGTGATTTCTGGCACCAATGACTCATTCACTTTGTGATTCCCCGGTTGCTCACATCAACTCTGGTTTTGCATGTTTTGCCTTTTTACAGTGTATCCCTCAGCCAGAACCAGCAGGCTTACAGTACTGCTGTCTTGCTTTGTCTTTTAGTGCAGACAGAAAAACAGGCAGCTTGGCATAGTTGCCTTAGTTAACAGACAAGGGGGTGGACATGTTCCTGAATGGCATTATGCTATGTCAGAGCTGAAAAATGTGTTGCTGGAAAAGCACAGCAGGTCAGGCAGCATCCAAGAAGCAGGAGAATCAACGTTTCGGGCATAAGCCCTTCTTCAGGCTTTTGCCCGAAACATCGATTGTCCTGCTCCTTGGATGCTGCCTGACTTGCTGCGCTTTTCCAGCAACACATTTTTCAGCTCTGATCTCCAGCATCTGCAGTCCTCACTTTCTCCATTACGCTATGTCAGTCTCACACCTGTACCAAGTGCCAGTAACTTTTACAACAAACACACTGCATGTGATTCAAACAAACAGCTATGTCTCACAGTCTAAGTGAAATGGTCCTCAGTCACGTCAGGGGAGACACCTTTCAATCAGGAGACCCATCTCAGGAAGTTGATGGTAACTTAGTCTTGAGCACAGTCAATTGATCACCGAGGGTGGTAATGAACAAAATCCTTGCCTTGTGGAGAGCAAGGAACAAAAGTTGAGCACTCCTCTTGACTTTTTTTTTCGATCTGAATGCGTGCTGTTTTTCTTAGTGCCTCCCTTTCCCTTATTCTAAGTTACATGATAGTTGCTGGTTTAGCTATTAATGCTGGTGCACGTGCAGGTGGGGATAAAGAGGTGAGATGTCCTTGGTGAGTGAGTAGAAAGTGTAGAGACTATGGAAGTTTTATAGAATAGAATAATTGGATAGGCGAAAGTATGTGAGGGAAGGTGTTGCATGCCATCATCAGAATGTTAGATCATTGACGTTGTTGGAGGTAGGTGGAGTGCAAGGGATAAGGTGAGAATGAGATATCAGAAAGAAGATGGTTGCACTTACTTTGATTAATTGACTTTTTTCCCCACAGTTTTAGGTGTCCCTCTGGATGACTGAGACCACATGGACCTGTGTAGCGAACTCAGACCAGGCTGGCAGAATCTGGTGTCATGATCCCCTCTACTAGCTGTGAGGGAAGAGAAAGATCTTGTTCTATGCATTCATTAGAATTTCAGATATCTTCTGCAAAGTGAGACACCAATTGCCACTTGTCTGCCATGTCCATGGTAAATGTCATTAAGTCCTGCAGGACTGCTTCAGACTGGGTGCACAACAGCCTTTGACAGATCAGTGGATTAGACAGCATCCTTGAAGAGAGAGCAAGCTAACATTCTGAGTCTAGATGATTCTTCATCAGAGCTGAAGTGAAGTGTGTAGGGGACAGTATTTATGCTGTATTTGGGTGGGGGTGTGTGGGGGTAGTGGAAATAGGGTGCTGGTGGAGAAAAGATGTTGACTGTTCAGATTAAGTTATCAGAATGTGAGAATGGCAGAACAATAGTGTGTCTCCTGCCAGACCTGAAAGGGCAGTAACTGGGATGGGTGGAGGGAAGCACATGATAACAAGTTAAAAGAAAGGGAAGAAATGGTTCACAATTTAATGGTGTTGAACTCAATATTAAGTCCAGAAGACTGTAAAATGCTGAGTCATCTTTGTCTTATCATCTTGACATCTTTGTCTCCATGTTGGGGAATAAACTGTCCACTACCATCCACTACAAAGCCACTGACTCCCAAAGCTCCCTTCACTACATCTTGCCTCCAAGTTCCTTCACCTATGTTGCATCTGTTTGGATGATTCCACCTTCCAAAACAGTGGTGCTGTCATGGCTTGCTTTATCCATACCCATGATTTCCTGTCCATTGTAGTTGACAGGGCTATTAACAGCATCCAACCCATCATCCGGGCTTCTGACCTTGCCCTTGCCTCTTCCCACCACTCTCAACAACATGATTGAGTTCCTCTTGTTCTCACTTTTCATCCCATTGGCCTCTGCATTCAAAGGATTATTCTGTTATTTCAGACAATTCTAACAGAACACCACCACCAAACACCTCTTTCCCTCACTCCCTCTCTCTGCATTTCACAGGTATCATTCCCTCCGGGACACCATAGTCCATTCCACAACCACTAACACCATATTCCCCTTCTCCACGGCACCTTAACATGTAACCTAAACCCCTGCTCCTCCACCTCCTCCCTGATCACCATCCAAGGGCCAAAACAGAAGCACCAATTCACCTGAACCTCCTCCAATCTTATGTATTGCATTCGTTGGGCCACATCGGCTGCAATCTACATTGAAGAAACTGAATGCAGACTGGGTGACTGCTTTGCACAAGCAGGACCCCAACCTTCCTGTTGCTGCACATGTTAATACAGTGTCCTGTTTGCATGGCCGCATTTCTGTCCTCGGCATGCTGCAGAGCTCCAGTGAATCACAGTGCAAACTGGAGGAACAACATCCCCTCTTCAGACTAGGTACTTTACAGCCTTCTGGACATAATTAAGTTAAAAATCACACAACACCTGGTTATGGTCCAACAGGTTTAATTGGAAGCACTAGCTTTCGGAGTGCAGCTCCTTCATCAGGTGGTTGTGGGATGAAGGAGCAGTGCTCTGAAAGCTAATGCTTCCAATTAAACATGTTGGACTATAACCTGGTGTTGTGTGATTTTTCTCACGTTTTGATCACTTAATCTAAATTATCAACATATTTTCTCCATTAGAACCCTATACCCACTACCCTCTCACTACCCCGGCCCCCAACAAAGTATAGCATAAACTATGTCCACTTCACACTTCACTTCAACTCTAATGAAGAATCATCTAGACTCAAAACACTAGCTTATTCTCTCTCCATGGATGCTGTCTGATCTGCTGTGATCGTCAGCATTTGTTGTTTTCAGTACAGATTCCAGCATCTGCAGTAATTTGTTCCGAGCCTTTGATAGATGTTATGACACCAGGAATCCTGGGATATTGCATCATTGCTGTGTACTCCATCCAAGACGAGTAGAGAAACTGCCTAAAATTGGATGAGCAGGGCGCTATTGGTGTATGGTACTGAGGTAATGAGGTGAATTTGGAATGATAGTATGTGAAAACTTGGTCGGCCTTTTAGACAGAAATTGTCCATGAAACTTGATAAAAATGACAACTTAGTTGATTTCTGGCAAGATTTGCCCAGCACTGTCCATACTTCATAAACAATGAGTCTGTATTGTATGGCTGTGTTAAGGGGAGTTTTTCTTTGAAAAGATGGTAGTTTTCCCTTTCTTTGTATTTTCAAGTGACAGGATTATTACAGCTACAAAAACTAATGTTTATTAAGCATTTTTAATATTGCGCAACAGCCAAAGAAAATTAATAAGAATGTAATTAATAAAAACAAATTGATATTCAAACAAATAATTAAAAGCTTGGTTAAAGAGATAGGATTTAAGCAGTGTCTTAAAAGATGAGAGAGAAGTAAAGAGGCAAAGAAGTTTTGTAGGGAATTCCAAAATTTCCTTGGAATCTGAAAGGACATCTACAATAATGGATTGTTTGAAATCAGGGATGCAGAACTGAAAAGGTTTGGTTGGGGGGTTGGAAGCAGGGGTGGGGGAGGGTTGTAAGGCTGAAGGGGTTGCAGGGATTGGAGCTTGTTGAGTTCAAGGACATTAGAGAGATAGGGAGGAGTGTTTAGACTGGAAGAGGTCACAGAAATAGGGAGTGAAATAGGGTTGGAGGACGTTACAGAGATCAGGAACTATGTAGGAATTGAAGGAGGTTACAGAGACAGAATAGTTTGAGGATTGGAAGAGATTACAAAGATATGGAGTGAAATAGGGCTGGAGAAGGTGACAGAAATAGGGAAAGATGCAGACATCGAAAGATTTCAGAACAAAGATGACAATGTTGTGAAGAAGTTTGTGTAAGGTGAAGGAGGTGACTGTGTTTATGTAAGAGATGAGGAAATTATACAAGATGAAGGAAGTGTAAATGTTTATGTATAGTGACAGATGTGAGTCTGACCTATAGAGCCTTGAATTGATCAAATCCAGAGGCAACAAAAGCACAGGTATGAGTTTCAGCAGCAGATGATCCAAAAGCAGGCTTTCAGCTGGTCAATAGAACACAAGTGGCAGTAGGCAGTCTTGGATAATGGGCCAGATATGGAGTCAAAAGCTCATCTTGGGTCAAGCACAACACCAATGCTGAAATAGGGTTAGCTTCACATTAGACAGTTTCGTATTGAGAGGATTAGGGGACAAGATCTATGGCAGGGGCCAAAGACATTCTTCCCAAATCTAGTAATTGGGTAATTCTACAGGAGTGTGGAGACTGTTAGGGGCCTGATGGTCACTTCCCGAGTTCTTTTCTCCTGTTTGTATGCATAACGGAATGATGTCTCATTGGCAGATTTTTTTTGAAGAGTAAGTGACATTCTTTCTCAGAAATCACACAACATCTGATGAAGGAGCAGCGCTCCTGAAAGCTTGTGATTTCAAATGAATCTGTTGGATTATAACCTGGTGTTGTGTGATTTCTGACTTTGTCCACCCCAGTCCAACACCGGAATCTCCATATCATGGCTACCATTCTTTCTCAAGCTTGCTTTACTGTGAGAATTAAAAGTCAGGATTTTTCCAATTTGCTCAAAGGGCCAATGTAATCAAAATGTAGGAGTATTTAGATATGTGAGCCCACTCTGCTATTTAATGAGATTGTGTTTGATTTGTGACATAGATCCCAAAATCCACCTTTGTTCTACATCTTTGAATTACATCTGAATCACAAGTCCACCCAGTGGAAAAAAATCTTTCTCAATCTGTCATATCTGTTGTCTTTAAAATATATAAAATAGGAACAGAAGTAGGCCATACAGCTAGTCAATCCAGCACTGCCGTTCAATGGCTTGCCTTCAATTTCAATTCTACTTACTCTCCTGCTTCCCATGTTCCTTTATTTCCCCGTGGGACTAAACATCTGTCTATTTCAGCCTTAACTGTAACCAAAGAATTGTGTAACCAAAACCCATTAGAGTAGGGAATTATAAAAGTTCACAGCTCTTTGAGTGAAGAAATCTCTCCTCGTTTCTGATTCGCCCCTTATCCTGAGAATGTACTCTGGTGTTCTAGATTCTCCTGCTAGAGAAATAGTTTCTTGGTATCTACCCAGTAAAGATCCTTCAGAATCTTGAACATTTCAATGAGATCACCTTTCATTCTCTGAAAGTTCAGAGAGTATAGGCTCCGGTTACTCAACCTCCATCACAGGATATTTCTCTCATTCCAGACATGGATCTAGTGACCCTTCACTGTGTTACTGACAGCAAACATGCATCATTCCTTTAAAAATGGAGACTTAATGCATATTCCAGGTGTGGTCTACCTAAGACCTGTATAATTGTAACAAGATTTCTTTGTTCTAGTATTGGTTAATAGCTTGAAAATTTTGATAAAATCATACCTTAATTTTCTAAATTCAAGGAATACAAACTACCTTATATAATTTCCCTTTAATAATTATATATTGAGGTTTAACACTTCAAGTCACAATCTGAATTCTGTGAAAAGTGAAGTGGATAATGTAGAATGTTTAAAGGGTTTAGGCAATTTGGCAAAATGGGAGTACAGGTAGCAGTGAAGTAAAAAGTAGTGATTAATTTGGATAGAAGATCATGGAGAGACTGTAGAAAATAAAGTGTATGAAATGGGAAATCAAACTATCAAAGAATCTCTTGACACCCATAGAATAAAGGAGCAGAAATAGGCATGCAGTTTTTGAGCTTGCACCGCTATTCAATGTGATTACAACTAATCATTCAGCTCGAAACCCTGTTCCCATTTTATCCCCACACTCAGATCCCTTCAGCACTAAGAAATATATCTATCCCCTTGTTGAAAACATTCAATGATTTAACCTCAACCATTTTCTGTAAAAAGGAATTCCATAGCTCACCACTCTCTGGGTGAAGAAATTTCTCCTTATACAAATCTTAGCAGGACTTTTAAACCTTACTGGTAAGGTCTAAGGGAGTGTTGCTGAACAAAGAGACCTTGGAATACAGGTTCATAGTTCCTTAAAAGTGGAGTCACCGATAGATAGAATAGTGAAGAAGGCATTTGGTATGGTTTCCTTTATTGGTCAGTGTATTGAGTACAGGAGTTGGGAGGTCATGTTGTGGCTATACAAGACATTGGTTAGGCCAGTTTTTGAATATTGCGTGCAGTTCTGGCCTCCTTCCTATTGGAAGGATATTGTGAAACTTGAAAGGGTTCACAAAAGATTTCCACGGAAGTTGCCAGGATTGGAGGATTTGAGCTACAGGGAGAGGTTGAATAGGCCAGGGCTGTTTTCCCTGGAGCATTGGATGCTGAGGGGTGACCTTATAAAATTATGAGGGGCATGGTTAGGGTAAATAGACAAGGTCTTTTCCCTGGGGGAGTCCAGAACTAGAAGGCATACATTGAGGGTGAAGGAGAAAGATATAAAAGAGACCTAAGGGGCAACTTTTTCACGCAGAGGGTGGTAGATGTGTGGGATGGGCTGCCAGAGGAAGTGGTGGAGGCTAGTACAATTGCAACATTTAAAAGGCGTCTGGAAGGGTATATGAATAGGAAGGGTTTGGAGGGATATGTGGCCCAGGTGCTGGCAGGTGGGACTAGATTGGGTTGGGATATCTGGTCGGCATGGACAAGTTGGTCCAAAGGGTCTGTTTACATGCTGTAAATCTCTATGACTCGAAAGAACAGTACAGCACACAAAGTGTTCCTTGAGTGCTCCAAACCTGCATCAATACACAAATTTTTCTAAATCACAAACTTCTTATCTCTACATGGTCGTCTCCCTCTATTCCCTGCCTATCCATGTACCTGTTAAGATGCCTTTTAAATATTACCATTGTATCTGTTTCTATTGCCTCTTCTGGCACTGCATTCCAGGTACTAATCACCCTCTCTGTAAAAAAAAAAACTTGCTTCGCACATCTCCTTCAAACTTACCCCTTTTATCTTAAACCTATGTCCCCTAGAAATTGATATTTCTACTCCTCAAAAAAGACTCTGACTATCCATGCCTCTCAGAGCTTTCTAAAAGTCTAATGTCACCCTCAGCCTCCAGTATTTAAGTGAAAACAACCAATCTCTCCTCATATCTAATTTCCTCCAACTAGGCATCATTCTGGTAAACCATTTCTGAACCCTCTCCAAAGCCTTCACATCCTTCTGGTAATGTGATGACCAGAGTTGAACGCAATATTCCAAACATGGCCAAACTAAATCTCTTTACAGTTGCAACATGACTTGCTGATGTTTATACTCTATGTCCTGACCAGTGAAGGTGAGCATGCCATAAGTTGTCTTGACCATTTTATCCATTTGTATCGCCACTTTCGGGGAACTGTGGACCTGTGTACCTAGATCCCTTGGTATGTTAATACTTCTAAGGGTTCTTCCATTTACTTTATACTTTCCTCCTGAACTAACCCTTCCAAAATACATTATCTCATTAAATTCCACCTGCCATTTCTCCTTCCAAGTGTCTAGTCTATCTATATTCTAATGTATCCTCTGGCGACCCTTGCAATTCACAGTTTCCCCAATCTTTGTGTTATCCAAAGATTTACTAAGCAGACCACCTACATTCTCCAACAAATCCTTTATACAGCCAAGAGGGATCCTAGTACTGATTCCTGCAGAACACCATTTGTCACAGATCTCCAGTAAGAAAACATCCTTCCACTACTGCTCTCTGTCTTCTGTGACCAAACTAGTTCTGAATCCATTTTATCAGTTCACCATGGACCCCCATGTGACTTAATAAGTCCATATTTTTATAATGTGAGTAAATCCTGTTCCTACAGATCTTCTCCAATAATTTCCCTACAACTGACTATAATTTCGCTGCCCTATAATTTCCCAAATTATTCCTGTCTCCCTTCATAAACAAAGGAACAATACTGGCTATTCTTCACTCCCCTGGGTCCTGTCCTCTGACTAAAGAGGATGCAAAGATTTCATGCAAGCCCCATCAATTTCCTTCCTTGTCTTCCTCCGTATTCTGGAATAATTCGATCAGGTCCTGGGGATTTGTTTACCTTAATGCTTTTCAAAATACCCAACTTAGTGACTCTAACACAGAAAACATTCTTGGTTTCTGGTAGCCTTCTGATTCTGATCTACATTTCTGGAAAATTCTGTCCTTGCCTCTTTAGTCTACAGGTTCCAATTGAATATAGTAAATCCTCTCTATGCACAAAATCACAAATCGTGAATTCACCTGTCTGCACAAATTATAAGCTACAACAAAATTCAGTATCCATGGGCAAAACTCATGTAACCGAGACTTTTAATCTATTTTTAGCTTATCTTTAATGAGCTCCTCACTTATGAATTTCCTCAATCAACGGGGATTCTCAAAGGCCTCGTGGAAATGGAGGAATTACTGTATTTTTGTTTCTTTACAAAATTAGAGGTAAACCAAAGAAATAAAACACACAGTTCTTTGCGAAATAAGCTCAATGTGGTATATCTGACATGTCCCGGATTGAAATCTCAATTCATTAACTCAATTCCCAAACCTATTCTTTTGTCTGAAAAGTGAAAAATGTTTGGATACTTTAAGACCTTCCCTTGATTGCCAGCTGCTATCTAACCTTCTGTTAGATAACTGAAAATTGAAATCTAATTGAAAATTACATGTGTACTGTATTTCATTAATGGGGCAACCACATTCTTATCAGATGACTGGCTGCATCATGGAACTGAGAGGACCTATTATCATATCTGTAATTATAACCCCTTTAAGTAAACATAGGTCATTCCAGGAATTGTAATTATTTCAGGTATGTTTACTGGTTTCCCAACAGGGATGAAATAACTCCATAGAGGCTGGTATCCCATCACCAAGTCACCTTTTATTTACACAAGGAGAGTCCCTGACACTGATCCAGCTCTCTGAGCCAGCTCTCAGAGCAAACAGAATCTCTGACACTTATGTTTTAATTTGTCAGTCAAGGCTCTCTAATTGAACTAGACTAACAGCCTTAATCAGGGAGCTCATATTCTATGAGGTTCACTTGGCTGACTTTACTCCAAAAACTATTTCCCTCCCGCTCTGAATCCAAGGACATAGACCAGTTCTTTTTTATATATAGTTGTTCCTCCTGGGGAGTTTTAATACTGGGTCAAGCTCCTCCAACTCTGCCTCTGCATACTGCACAGTAGCTCACCTGTTGTGCCCTGAATATCTTGGAAGAATTTTATTTTCCTCTTCAGGTAGTAAAAGCATCAAGGTGACAACATCTGCCATGTCCATCTCAGATTCTCAAATATCTTCAATGCTTGGTGAAGAGGGAGATCCCATAGATTTGGAACATTCAGAAAGTCTGTTGAGGAGCCAGGCACCTGCATGAGTTGTGCTCCTGTACTGTTTGTGAATTTGCAGCTTTCTTATGGTCCACATGCTTGTTCAGAACCATTGCATCTACCTGAACTTCATATGTCACTGGGCCTGACCTCACGGCAATCATGCCTCTCGCCCTTGCAGGGCCATTCCCATGGTGCCCACGCTGAAATTAATCTCCTAAAGTAAACTGTTTTTCTTGCTTAGTGAGTTTTGTCTGAAATTGGCATTCCTGATGCTGTATCACCCTCCCTCACCCCGATCCAGGAAGGTCAAATTTAACCTGGAGGGGATTCTTCTCCCCATTAGCAACTCTGCTGGAGCTATCCCTGTAAATGTATGAGGGGTGGTCATATGATCAGACAGGAATTGGGATAGTTTGTCATCTAGTGAAGCTGCAGGCTGTTTCTATAAGCCTGTCTTCAAAGTTTGAAGTGCTCTTTCTGTCGTACCATTGAATGATGGATGTTATCCAGCCGTCCTTATATGACAATTTTTAAAAATTGATTCATGGGATGAGGGCATCACTGGTTAAGCCAGCATTTATTGTCCATCCCTAATTGACCAGAGGGCATTTAGGAGTCAACCACGTTGCTGTGGGCCTGGAGTCAGATGTAGGCCAGATCCGATAGGAATGGCAGTTTCCTCCCTTAAAGGACATTAGATGAGTTTTTTTTTCCCAACAATCACCAATGGATTCATGGTCATCATTAGATTATTAATTCCAAATAATTATTGAATTTAAATTCCACTGTCTACCATGACAAGATCCAAACCTAGGTCCCAGAACATTACCATCAGTCTTTGGATGAATAGTCTAGCGATAATACCACAAGGCCATGGCCTCCCCATTTGACTTTAGGAAATACTCAAATTCCTTGCTAATAGGCAATGACCCAAATCTGTGACCAGCACTTCCGGGAATTCACGTATTGCAAAAGATGTGGACAATTTTTCTATCATTTTACCGGTGTTTGACAAATGAACTCCATGCATATCCAGCCGATCCGAGTATGCATCCCCAATAACTAAGAATATTAAGCCTATGAAATGACCAGCATAGTTGTTGTGTAATCGAGTCCAGGGTCTACCTTGCCATTCCCATGAATTTGCAGGAGCTGCTGGCGGTAATTTTTATCCTCATTGGCACTCTGAGCACTACCCACAAACACAGCGATGGCTGCATCCAATCCTGGTGGCAGACATAACCTCTCAACACTATCTTCATTTTGGAAATCCCTGGCTGACCCTGGTGAAGTTCAGCCAGTATCTGGGGAAGATCTTTACTTCGGACAATCACTCTTGTAACCTGATCTTGTCAATTCTGTACCCGAGTAGGTCACTTGGGGTGCCTGGAACACTTATTTTTCCCTTCTAAGGCGTACATCCATCTGGGAGAAATGTTTAAGCACTATTTTCAAAATGTCTAAGTGCTCCTTATTGGAATTCTCTGTTATTAGCATGCTATCTAGATAAATGATGACTTGTGTAGACCTTGTAAAACATCATTCATCATCTGCTGAAAATTTGCACAGGCTGATGATACCCCAGTTAGTCTCATATATTGGTACCAACACTATGGGTATTAATTGTAACATACTTCTGGGAATCCTCATCTAACTGCAAATTACAAGTAATGCATGGCTCATGTCCAGCTTCCTGAAGGACAGTCTCCCTGCCAGCTTTGTGTGTAGATCCTCTGTGAGAAGGAATGGGTATTTATCCAGCCGTGAAAGGTGATTTGCCATTTTTTAAAAATCCCCAGAAAGACAAATCAACCTGTCAGGCTTCACAAATCTGTAAGACTGTTGCTGCTCATCCCACAAATTGCACTGGTTTGATGATTCTTTCACTTGCCAGCCTTCTGATTTCTGCCTCTACTTTTGCTCGTAAGGCAAATGGCACTAGGTGGGCCTTTCAAAATTGTGCAATTGCTTCCTGGTCAACATGCACGGTGGCTTTGGCTCCTTTGTGAATCCCTAGTCCTTCTTGAAAATCTTTTGGGCACTTAATTAGGGCTTCACTCTGGCATTTTATAATCAAAAAATATGGAGTCAAACACTGAATCTTTATCAACCAATTTCACCCCATCAAGCTTGGGCCTGAGCCTTTTATTATAATCGGGGTAACTGGATCAGTTGCTTTTCAGTAATAGACCTGAATGCAAGTTGTACCATTAATCTGTAAAGTTTCCCTTGTATAGGTTTTCAGTCTATTTGAGTTTTTACCCAAACGTAAGGGTTAGAGTTCAAAGCAAATTTTGTTAAAGAGTGGTTCTGCGATCGCTGAACTTGCCATGCCAGGTCAACCTCCATTAGAACTGGACGACCAGGTGTTTATATTGACTTGTTTTGATTTGGGTGTTGCTGAGCAATTTATCTGTTCCAACCCACATGCAGGTGGGCTTTCCACGATGTACACTGTCCTGGATATCGGCCTATGAGTTCTCTTATTCAACTTGGGTCTAGTGAGACTCTTTTGCTGTCTCGAGACTGCATACCGCCTGCAATTACAATGGCTTGCCAGCCCAGATCCTGAAGAAACTTTTAACCGTTTTGGCTGAGGCTTCACTTTGTTTTGGGGTTTTGCTGTAGGGTGACTTCGAGATTCTTTATTTGGGGTATATTCTGAGTGAGACATGCAATTGCTTTCACTCAAATGGTGTTCTCCAAGCTCAGTCCGACTGGCAAGGCTGTCCACTTTCATCGAAATATCCTACAACTCATCTGCTCCACTTACCGCAAGCTCCAAAGATAAAACCAGTTGTACTGCCTTTTAAAGCCTAGTTGGGCTTCAGCTCGTAGGCACTTTTTCATGGTTACATCATTAATCCCACATACCAAATGATGTCTCAGCATCTCATTTAAGGTGTAAACCAAAGTCACATGCCTCTGCCAGTTTTCCTAACCTAATCAAAAATCCCAGTACGATTTCCCCCGATTCTTGCATTGCCGAGTAAAACTGATTGGATCTCAGAATGAGAGGAGGCTTAGGGTCGTAATATTCCTTAACTAAATCCATCAATTGTTGAAAGGTTTCAGGAGCAGGTGTCTAAGGGAAAGTTAGGTTCCAAATAACCAAACAAGCTCTGGATCCACAAACCATAAGGAGAATTACTCATTCCTTTTCATCTATCCCAATGTCATTTGCCTGGAAAAAAATAACACATTCTTTCCACCCACTGGGCCTAGTCTTCGATGATAATTACTAATGAGTCAAGCTTCTCAAATAATGGCATGATGTCAGAAATGTTTATCCCAACTCAAAGATGGCTGTTGTGAGTGAATTTCTTCAGGAGCATACTTTTTTCTTGTCGCCACTGAATTAACTCCACAGAGGCCAGTACTCTGTCAGCAAGTCACTCTTTATTTACATGTGGAGAGTTCTTGACATTGATCCAGCTTCCTCAGAGCCAGCTCTCAGTAAACAGAACTTTGGACACTCCTCTTTATATCTGTCAACCAGGGCTCCTCAATTAGACTACATTAAAAGCTGCAACCATGGAACTCATATTCTGAGGTGCAACTGGCTGATCAAATGAGGGGTTCTCATTTATCTTGACTAGAAAAATTTAAATCTCTAAAACTAAAGGTTACATTCCTAAAGTCATGAAATCATAGAATGTGAGAATATCTGAGGTGAAAGTGCTACTTCACATGTCAGCTAACAAGAGACCGAATCAGAACTTGATGGATAGCAGTTTCATAGAAATGGAAGTCGAGGAAGTAGGAGATTAGACTCATAAAAAAGAATGATCTTAGAGAGAGCCTAAGACTAGATCTGAGACAATCAGTGAAAGGCAATGATATCAAGGGCGAAAGTGGAGTGACTGTTTTCCATGTTAGTGAAGCAAAGGGACAGGAAGGGCACAGTTACTCAGCTAGGTCATCCTATGTGGATTTAGTGCAAGAAGTCAGTTATTTCTTAACTTACCACACAAAGACAGAAATCCAAACCAAATCAGCTTTTCTACCTTTGTATTCACAACTCAATAAAATTTAAGAAAGGAAGACCCTCAATTGTTACTCCAATGGTACCTTGTGGTTCTGTTCACCGAGCTGGGAATTTGTGTTGCAGACATTTCGTCCCCTGTCTCGGTGACCTCCTCAGTGCTTGGGAGCCTCCTGTGAAGTGTTTCTGTGATGTTTGTTCAAAAGGGCCACAACACACTCCAGCACACCAGAACTGCAAAAAGAGGAAGAACACCTATACAACGTATTCGCCAAAAATAGATACCCCTGCAATTTCATCAGCAGATGCCTAAGGGAAAGACAACGGAATGAGGACATGCCACAACCCAAAGGACTAGCCACACTACCATAAATCAAAAACATTTCTGAACTGACAGCCAGACTACTGCAACCACTAGGACTCATAACAGCACACAAACCAACAGCCACTCTCAGACAACAACTCACCAGGACGAAGGACCCGATACCCAGCAAGAGCAAAACCAATGTAGTGTACAAAATCCCATGCAAGGACTGCACAAAACACTACATAGGACAAACAGGAAGACAGCTAATGATCCGCATCCATGAACACCAACTTGCCATGAAACGGCACGACCAGCTATCCTTAGTAGCCACACACGCAGATGACAAGCAACATGAATTCGACTGGGACAACACTACTATTATAGGACAAGCCAAACAGAGAACAGCCAGGGAATTCCTAGAGGCATGGCACTCAGCCACAGATTCAATCAACAAGCACATTGACCTGGACCCAATATACCGGCCACTGCAGCGGACAGCTGGAACTAACAACCGGAAGCGGCAGATACAAATCACTATAAATGCCGGAGGAAACATCACGGAAGCGCTTCACAGGAGGCTCCCAAGCACTGATGATGTCACCAAGACAGGGGACGAAACTTCTGCAACACAAATTCCCAGCTCGGCGAACAGAACCACAACAACGAACGCCAGAGCTACAAATCTTCTCCCAAACTTTGAACACTGGTGTTTCCTAATCAGGCTTTTGAATAACCAATCTCAGACTTTTTTTGAATAAATGATACTGGTTTTGTATCTTAAACAAAAGACCTACCAATTTATAAAGCATACAATAACTTCAGTACAGAATAAAGTAAGCTATAGGGTAAACTGCTTAATCAAGGAATCCCTACATTGCAGAAAGCTGCTATTTAAAAACAATAGAGTCTGTACCAATCCTTTGAAGACCACCCCCACCTCTTTCGCCCCGCATTTACCATGGCTAATCCACCTAGCCTGATAACCTTGGACTACAATAGGGCAATTTGGCCTGGCAAATCCACATGACATGCATGTTTTTGGACTGTAGGACAAAACCAGCGCACCCAGCGAAAACCCAAACAGAAACAGGGAGAATGTGCAAATGCCACACAGTCACCCATGGCTGGAATTAAACCCAGGTCCCTGGCACCATGAAGCAGCAGTGCTAACCATTGTGCCACATTGTTCTATCAATGTTTATGCTTTAAACCCAAGACAGTTATTTTCAGTCCCATTCACAAAAACACAGACAAACGTAATAACAAAATTGGGCAGATTACCTAAATATTTTTCAGGATCAGTTGTTTCCCAGGCACAGAGGTAAACTCCATGGTCAGAAAAAAAAATTGTTAAAAGAACGTGTAAGTTTGATTGTGCTTTGTGATAGCAACTGTCAATAACGCATTTTGTTGGCCCACCAGAGGAGACTTGAGATTTCACAGTAATAAATGCTGAATTATTTTTTAGTCAAGCAATTGCAGAGCATGGATAACTGATTCAATTTGCTGATCGCTTCACAAAACATATAAAGCTAGAGTCTCCCAATGTGAACATTGCAAAATAGATTCTCTGTGGGACAACAAAAGCTACTGCAATAATAAAAGCTATCGCCAGTCACCATCTAGCATAGCATGGTGCATGTTTTCTCCCCAATGCAAACAAAACAAAACTGATCTAGGATGTGCAACAAAGTTTTACATGCCACAGTTTTTAAAAAGAATACAAATGATGCAACCTGTTAGGAAATGAAAACTTCCCAATAGCTATTGGAAATGGTAATGCGCAGCATTCCACCAGATGTCATTCCAGTCACTCTTTGTACCCAGTGAATGATGGAACTTTCTGTTGAGATTGGAAGTGATCTTGTTAAGTCTGGCACTAAATTGTACAATCTGGATAAAGCAGCCAATGTAGCTATCAGTTGGCTAAGGTTGACAAGCAATGGCTAACATATAAAAAATAGAGTATGTGCTGCGGTCATCAAAATGACTGAAAAAGGTGGCTATTGACCACCTGCACATGCATAGGGGCAGCAATTATGTGACACGGCCTTCTGTCAGCACACACCATTGACCATTCCACTAACTGCTGCCACACTGCATTCGTCCATCCCCTCTCCTGCTGCTGGCTGCTTTCCTCCTCCTGCTTTTGGTCACTCCCTTCCCCTGCTGCAGGCTTCTCCCCTCTCTGCTACAGGCCACTCCCATCCTTTGCTCTTGTCCCATTAACCCCCACTGCTGACCACTCCCTGCCCTTGCTCATGCCTGCACCCATCCTGCTGACTTCATCTATTGCATTGATTTCACTGAGCTGACTCTGATTCAGGTAAAAATCATCCAGAAAAAGTATATTCCTGTCAGGGTGAAAGGAAAGGCTGGTTGGTACAGGGAATGCTGGATTACTAAAGAAATTGAGGGTTTGGTTAAGAAAAAGAAGGAAGCATATGTTAGGTATAGACAGGATGGGCTGGAAATGTGTTGCTGGAAAAGCGCAGCAGGTCAGGCAGCATCCAGAGAACAGGAGAATCGACGTTTCGGGCATAAGCCCTTCTTCAGGAATGAGGAAAGTTTGTCCAGCAGGCTAAGATAAAAGGTAGGGAGGAGGGACTTGGGGGAGGAGCGTCAGAAATGTGATAGGTGGAAAGAGGTCAAGGTGAGGGTGATAGGTCAGACTGGGGTGGGGGTGGAGAGGTCGGGAAGAAGATTGCAGGTTAGGAAGGCGGTGCTGAATTCGATAGACAGGATGGATTGAGTGAATCCTTAGAGTCTAAAGGAAGTAGGAGTAGTAGGAGTACTTTAGAGGGAAATTGGGAGGGCAAAAAGGGGACGTTGAGACAGCTTTGGCAAATAGAATTAAGGAGAATCCAAAGGGTTTTTACAAATACATTTGAGGACAAAAGGGTACTAGGGAGAGAATAGGGCCCCTAAAAGATCAGCAAGGTGGCCTTTGTGTGGAGCTGCAGGAGATGGGGGAAATACTAAATGAGTATTTTGCATCAGTATTTACTGTGGAAAAAGATATGGAAGATACAGACTGTAGGGAAATAAATGGTGATATCTTGCAAAATATCAAGATTAGAGGAGGAAGTACTGGATGTCTTGAAATGCATAAAAGTAGATAAATCTCCAGGACCTGATCAGGTATACCTGAGAACTCTCTGGGAAGCTAGAGAAGTGATTGCTGGGCCTCTTGCTGAGATATTTGTATCATCGATAGTCACAGGTGAGGTGCCGGAAGACTGAAGTTTGGCAAACATGGTGCCATGTTTAAGAAGGGTAGTAAGGACAAGGCAGGGAACTATAGATAAGTGAGCCTGACCTCTGTGGTGGGCAAGTTGGAAAGAATCCTGAGGGACAGGATGCACTTGTATTTGGAAAGGCAAGGACTGATTAGGGATAGTCAACATGGCTTTGTGCGTGGGACATCATGTCTCAAAACTTGATTGTTACTCCTTCAAAAAAACTCAAAAAAGATTGATGAGGGCATAGCGGTAGATGTGATCTATATGGACTTCAGTAAAGCGTTCGACAAGGTTCCCCATGGGAGACTGATTAGCAAGGTTAGATCTCATGGAATACAGGGAGAACTAGCCATTTGGATACGGAACTGGCTCAAAGGTAGAAGACAGAGGGTGGTGGTGGAGGGTTGTTTTTCAGACTGGAGGCCTGTGACTAGTGGAGTGCCACAATGATCAGTGCTGGGTCCTCTACTTTTTGTCATTTACATAAGTTATTTGGATGTGAGCATAAGAAGTACAGTTAGTAAGTTTGCAGATGACACCAAAATTGGAGGTATAGTGGACAGCGAAGAGGGTTACCTCAGGTTACAACAGGATCTTGACCAGATGAGCCAATGGGCTGAGAAGTGGCAGATGGAGTTTAATTCAGATAAATGCGAGGTGCTGCATTTTGGGAAAGCAAATCTTAGCAGGACTTATACACTTAATGGTAAGGTCCTAGGGAGTGTTGCTGAACAAAGAGACCTTGGAGTGCTGGTTCATAGCTCCTTGAAAGTGGAGTCGCAGGTAGATAGGATAGTGAAGAAGGCGTTTGGTATGCTTTCCTTTATTGGTCAGAGTATTGAGTACAGGAGTTGGAAGGTCATGTTGCGGCTGTACAGGACATTGGTTAGGCCACTGTTGGAATACTGCATGGAATTCTGGTCTCTTTCCTATCGGAAAGATGTTGTGAAACATGAAAGGGTTCAGAAAAGATTTACAAGGATGTTGCCAGGCTTGGAGGATTTGAGCTATAGGGAGAGGCTGAACAGGCTGGGGCTGTTTTCCCTGGAGCGTCGGAGGCTGAGGGGTGACCTTATAGAGGTTTACAAAATTAAGGGGCATGGATCGGGTAAATAGGCAAAGTCTTTTCCCTGAGGTTGGGGAGTCCAGACCTAGAGGATATGGTTTACGGTGAGAGGGGAAAGATATAAAAGAGACCTAAGGGGCAACCTTTTCACACAGGGGGTGGTACGTGTATGGAATGAGCTGCCAGAGGATGTGGTGGAGGCTGGTACAATTGCAACATTTAAGAGGCATTTGGATGGGTATATAAATAGGAAGGGTTTGGAGGGATATGGGCCGTGTGCTGGCAGGTGGGACGAGATTGGGTTGGGATATCTGGTCGGCATGGACGGGTTGGACTGAAGGGTCTGTTTCCATGCTGTTCATCTCTATGACTCTATAGTCCAACAACTAATTGGAAGCACAAGACTTTGGAGCGCCGCTCCTTCATCAGGTGGTTGTGGAATATGCAATTGTAAGACACAGAATTTTTAGCAAACCTTTGGTGTGATGTAACTAAAATTTATACATTGAAAAATACCTTAATTGTTTGTTGAGTCTTTCATCTGTTTGAATACCATGATGGTTTCACTTCTTTCATATGTAAATCACAAAACCTTTTTTAAAAGTTACATTCTCAGGTTAATTGAAACAATTGGTGTCCGCCAGATAATATGTTGAAGGTGTTAGCCCTCTGTGTTCCCTGTCTATGCCATAGTGTTTAGATCGATTCTAATCTAAAAAAGTGAGTTAACAGTCTTACATGGATTCATGCAGTTTTTGAACACAGATGTATATATGTGTGTGTGTGTGTGTGTAGTGCAATGGTGGTCACCTATAGTGTGACATGAACCTAAGGTCCTGGTTGAGGCCCTCCCTGTGGGTACGGAACGTAGCTATCAGCCTTTGCTTGGCCACTTTTCCCTGCTGCCTGCCTTGAAGTCTGCCTTGGAGGATGATCACCTGAAGGTCGGAGGTCGAATGTCCTGGACTGCTGAAGTGTTCCCCAACTGGGAGGGAACACTCCTGACTGTTGATTGTTGTAGGCTACAGCAACAGGTGAATGGGCACCGCACAACAATCAACTGACAGGAGTGTTCCCTCCCAGTTGGGGAACACTTCAGTGGTCTGGGACATTTGACCTCGGACCTTCAGGTGACCATCCTCCAAGGCGGACTTCGGGACAGGCAACAATGAAAAGTGGCCAAGCAAAGGCTGCTCGCTAAGTTCTGTATCCATAGGGAGGGCCTCAACTGGGGGACCTTGGGTTCATGTCACACTACAGGTGACCACCATTGCACTACACGGACACACACGGACACACAGACACTCCTATACACACACGTGCACACACACTCACTCCTACACACGAGTGCACTCACACTCACTCCTACACACGTGTGCACACAGAACACACGTGCGCGCGCACAGGCACTCCTATATACACAGACACGTACACAGGCACTCACTCACACTCCTACAGACACACACTCCCACACACACACACATCCTCTCACAGACTTACACCACTTTATATACACACACAAACTCTCTCAACCTCCCCACCCCAGACACTCTACACTTGCATACGCCCACATATACACTCTCACACTCAAACCCCAACCCCAGACAGACAGACACACACGCGCACACATATACATATACATTTGTGGGGTGAATTTGTGTTTGCAGAGTTACATTGTACTTTGCTTAAAAACTGCATGAATCCATGTAAGACTGTTTACTCACTTTTTAGATTAGAATCGGTCTAAACATTATGGCACAGACAGGAAACACGGAGCTAAGACCTTCAACATATTATCTGGCTGACAGATTCTCAGGTTAACTGTAACAATTGGTAACTTCAAAAAATTTTGTGATTTACATATGAAAGAAGTGAAATTATCATGGTATTTGAACAAATGAAAGACTCAACAATCAAGGTATTTTTCAATGTATAATTTCAGTTACATCACACTGTAAACTTTTGCTATAAATTCTGTGTCTTACAATTGTGTCCTCCACAACCACCTGATGAAGGAGCGGTGCTCCGAAAGCTAGTGCTTCCAATTAAACCTGTTGGACTATAGCCTGGTGTTGTGATTTTTAATTTTGTACACCCCAGTCCATCACCAGCATCTCCAAATCATGACTCTGATTCAGTTTGGCTGCAAACTTATATCGCTGTGTGAGCAGCTTTGGCAATAAACACAGCCTGTGAAGAATTAATACACAACTATGCATTAATTTAAAATACAATACCCACAAGAAAGTCATTGGATTGAGGCTAAAAAGAGTTGTTGGGATGATACTAAATAAAATATCAAATAAAGATGAATATAACATGGGCAAAAAGAGTAGTAAGCCTGACATTTGGGAGGTATTTAGAATTCAGCAAAGGACAATGAAAAAAATTAAGCACAAAGTAAAGAAAATTAGACTAAACTGGCAAGCAACATCATAACAGATTGTAAGTAATTTATTAGGTATGTAAATAGGAAGAGATTAGTGAAAATAAATGTCATTCCATTACAGGAAGAGATAGGTTAAATTATAATGGGGCGAAAAATAAATGACAGAAACTTTAAGCGAAGGTTTTGTGGAATTTTTTTTGTATTATAATGGTCCTGACAATTATGAAGGATCAAGAGCAAAAATTCCTCCATGGACTGTCAGCTCCATGCCTCCTCTTGATGGGGTATGTGCAATAATACTTGTTTCAATCCTTCACTGGCCCCCTCCCACAACTCTTTTTTTTTTCCCAGTACATTAGTGACTGCTTCAGTGCTGTTTCATGCTCCTGCCAGGATCTTGAAAGATCTGTTCATTTTGGCCCCAAATTCCACCCGTCTATAATTTTCACATCATTCATTTCCAACACTTTCCTTCCTTTCCTTGACCCCTCTGTCTCTGTTTTGAGACATAAACTGTCTGCTGTCATCCACTACAAAACCACTGACTCCCATAGATACCTTCACTATAGCTCTTCGCACCACACGTACTGCAAGGACTCCATCCAATTTTCCTCTTTCATTCACTACATTGCATCTATTTGGATGATGCCACCTTCCAAAACAGTGCTACTGAGCTGGCTTGCTTCTTCTATAACTGATTTCCCACCCAATATGGTTGACAGGGTCCTCAACCACATCTGACCCATCACCCGTGCTTCTACCTTTGCCCCTTCCCATCACTCCCATCACTCACTCAGGTCCCCCTTGTCCTCGCTTTTCATCTCACCAATGTCTGCATTCAAAGAATTATTCTCCACCATTTCAGGCAATTCCAGCAAAATGCTACCACCAAGGACATCTTCCCTTCACTTCCCCTGTCTGCATTTCGCAGTGATTGTTCCTTCCAGGACACCAGAGTCTATTACATGACCACCAACATTAACATCCCTCTCCACAGCACCTTCCCATGTAACTGCAGAGGTGCAACACCTGCCCCTTCACCTCCTCCCTGCTCAACATCTAAGGGTCTGAACAGGTGAACCAGGTGAAGCAGCATTCACCTATACAAAATGTGGCCAACTCTACATTGGAGAAACCAAACAAGACTGGGTGACTACTTTGCAGAACACTACTAGTCTATGTGCAAGCATGACCCCAATCTTCCTGTAGCCGGTCATTTTAATACAGCGCCCTACTTGCATGCCGACTTGTCTGTTCTCAGCATTCTGCAGTGCTCCAGTGAATCACAGCACAAACTGGAGGAACAACATCTCATCTTCAGACTAGGCATTTTACTGTCTTCTGGACTTAATATTGAATTCAACACTTCCAAATTGTGAACCAGCTCCCATTTTTTCCCTTTTAGCTTTACTAGTTACATTTTCTGTCACCATGCCCTCTCCCTCCTCCCCTCACTCCAGTGGGACTGTCTGCTCTTTCAAGTTTGGCAGTTCAATACACTATTGCTCTGCTATTCTCACATCCTGATCACTTAATCTGAACTATTAGTGTCTTTTTTTCCACCAACACTACAGACCACCACCCCCACTGCGACACCCCCCCCCCAATCCCCGCAACAGTAGCATAAATGCTGCCCCCTCCACACTTCACTTCAATCCTGATGAAGAGTCATTTAGACTCAATGTTAGCTTGCTATCTCTCCATGGATGCTGCCTGACCCACTGTCATCTCCAGCAATTGTTGGTTTTGGTAAGATTCCAGCATCTGCAGTAATTGGCTCCTTCATGCCTGCAGTAAGTTTTCAGAAGCGATCATCTTGGAAAGAAATTAACCATTATTTTGACAAGCATGTACTCATTAAGGAAAACCCAGATGGACTTGTTAAATGCAAATGGTGTTATAAAAATGTATATGGATTTCCAAGATATGTTTGCCCAAGTCTGACAGTTTGGTACTAAAGCTGAAACCCCTGCAATAAAATAGAATGCGGTAGTGCTGACATCACGTAGCCTGAGTGGCATAGTGGCATTAGAGGTCTACTGTACAAAAGAAAGGCCCTTTTGGCCCATTGTGTCTCGCTGGACAATAACAGCTACATAACTATTTTCAATCTGCATTCTAGCACTTGGCCAATAGCCTTGGACGCCTTGCTATTGCAATTGCATATCTCAATACTACTTAATTGTTATGCCGTTCTTACAGATAATGAGTTCCAGATTTCCATAATCCTCTGGGTGAGAAAGCCTTCCTCATCAGGAAACGGAGTGTGGTGAATGGCCATTTTTTGATGGAAACAAAGTATACAAGTGGATTCCCCATTGATCAGTACAAGGACAAATGCCTTTCTTCTATGTTAATGACTACAAATTGGGTGTACTGAACACAATTTCCACATTTACAATTGGAAGCATTGTGCACTATGAAAAAGATAATGCTTCTGCTCAAGAGGACATAAGTTGGTGAAATGGATTGATGTGTGGCAGATTTAATGAGAGGATTTCTTAAAACATTTTTGCATGCAATGTTGCCAACACTTGCAAGGTTAGCATTTGCTGCTCATCCCTAACTGCCTGGCTAGGCCATTTCAGACAGACATTAAGAGTCAACCAAATCAGTGGGTCTGGACTCGCACAAAGGACTGCTTTGTCATGATGGGATTCTAATGCATGTCACTAGAGAATTGGGTTGGGCCTCTGGATTACTAATTGAGTGATAATACCATGATGATACCACCTGAAGGGGTGAAGTTTGGATAGGGGAATAGATTTGCATGGGATACTCTTTGGAGGGTCGGTATGGACATGTTGGGCCAAAGAGCCTGTTTCCACTCTGTAAGGATTCCATGAAGTTCACCACTTAGAGTTCTCAACATGGATGTCAGAGTGGTGACCTAACGAATTCATGTCATCGCTGGTTGCAAATGTCTGCCCTGTCGTTCAGCACCAAACAGCATTTAAGTGAATTAAGCATTATACAAAAGGCAGGAAGTGGAATTGAAAATTATTAGGTCAGCCATGATCTCATTGAATTGTGGAGTGAAGTCGATGGTTGATGGCCTACTCTTGTTCCTGTGTCACATGGTCTTGTGGTTTTATGCCAAGCCAGACATCTGAGTGCATTGACACTTCAGCCAGAGCCAAAGGCTATTGACACTGCTTTATTGAGATGCTGTTTTGTGCAGATCACAGATAGGCTGATTGTTCAGGGAAAAACTTACTGTAAGGCACATGTGCCAGCTGCCTGGGCAGCAATTACTCTGCAAGTTTGCTTAACCAAACGTCCATGTTGGAAAGTGTATGGGAGCTGGTCCTCACTCCAGTCAAAGTCGGAAAGTGGGGCACTATCCATAAGGTGTCCTGGCATCATCAATAATGAGTACACTTTGCACTCAGTCCTGGGATGTGCTCAAGGTCATTTGTTGACACAGGATGGACAAGGTAAGAGGATCTGTCAGAGAGTGGGCACTAGCCAGTCATGTAAGGTCAGCAGCAACTAGGAGTATCATTGGTCACGGTGCTGCAAACACAGTGGTCAGTCATGACTGTTTCGAAGGCAGTCAGAGGTCTGCGGATCCATACATTGATCGGTGAGGCCTACAGGAGCAGCAGGACAATTATTGCCAAAATGGGTGGGGGGAGTCATGGCTTGAGGTTGGTAGAGAAGCAGAAGTATTTAAGGTGGCTTGAAGCACAGTGTTGGGGAAAAAATATAAGAGGATTAAGCAGAACAGCATTGAAGTGCTTGGTAAACTACACAACACGGAATTATCAGCAGTGACCATTGCTGTATCCATCACAGGCTGGGGCATCAATAAAGTGTAAAGTCAGGGTTCAGAGGGCAGGGAAGGCAGTTGGAGACAAATTTCAAAATGGTGTATCTCCATGTGGGGTGGGATGGGTGTAAAATGTTTGTAACGAGGTCAGCCAGCTGGACATCATTCAATATGAGTTCCCTAATTGAACTGGATTAACAACCCCAACCAGGGAGCCCTGGCTGACAGAGGTCAGAGATGCTGACACTCTGGATGCTGACTCTTGATGAGTCTGTTCCAGAATAGAGGACTTTCCACGTGAAAATAAAGGGTGACTTGGTCTTGGGATACCAGCTTCTGCAGAGTAATTTTAGTTGGAAATGGGCTGTCAGGATGGTGCAATATAAAAGGGAAATGGAGGAGGCTTTTGGGGGTGGTATCTGCTGATTAAGCAGAGTCTAACACTGACCATATCCACCACAATTGTGATTCCCTGCCATTATATGACCCATTGCCTAGATTTGAAATGTGGTAAGTGGATGACCTGGTAGTATTATTGATAGATTTTAAATCCAGATACAGGGTTAAAGTTCCGGAGATGGGTTTGAATCTGTCATATCAAACGGTGGAATTGAAATTCAATAAAACCAACTAGAATAAAAAAAATCTCCTGATGACCATGAAACTATTGCTGATTATCAGGTTAAAAAAAATCTATCTGATCCACTAATGCCCTTCAGGGAAGGAATTCTGCCATCCTCACCTGGTCTGACTACGTATGACTCCAGAGTCGCAGCAATGGGGTTGACTCTCAACTGCCCTCTGAAATGGACTAGCAGGACATTCAGTTGTAACAGTTGTGACAAAGTCTCAACAAATGCATAGTAATCTGGAGGCTCATGGCAAAATTAGGAGAGCTGTCTCACAGACTAGTCAAAGCAACAGATGTGCCTTAGAGACAACTACCAGTCACCCTGGATATGTTCTGTCACACCAACAGGATATATGCAGTAGAGGCAGGGACACAGTGGTATATGGTTGGGAGGTAGTTGCACTGGAAGTCCTCAACGTTGACTCCAGACCCAATGCAGTCTTATGGCTTCAGGTTGAATGTGGGCAAGGGAATTTCCTGCTGACTACCACACACCATACTCCCTTGACTAATGAATTGTGATTCTTCCTTGTTGAACAATACTTGGTTGAAGCACTGAGTGTGACAAAGGCACAACGTCCACCACCAAGACTTACCTGGCAGCAGCATTACTGATCGAGCTGGTCAGGCCTTAAAGGACAGAGCTGCTAGACTACATTTGCAGCAAGTAGCAAGGGAGCCAACAAGAGAGAAAAGCATACTTGATCTTATCCTTACCAATCTGTCTGCTGCAGATGCATGTGACCATGATAGTATTGTAATGAGTGATAATCAACCAGTCCTTATGGAAAAGTTGACCTGCATTTACATTAAGAATACCCTCTGTGTTGTGTGGCCCTGTCACTAAGCGGGACAGACATTGAACAGATCTAGCAAATCAAGACTGGGCATCCATGAGGTGCTGTATGCCTTCAATGGAAACAGAAGTGTGTTCCAACACAGTCTGCAACCTCATGCCCGGCCCACTCAGCCATTACCATCAAGCCAGTGGATCCATCTTGGTTCAATGGAGAGTCTGAGAGGGCATGCCAAGAGCAGCAACAGGCATATCTAAAAATGAGGTGTCAACCCACCTGGTGATACTACCAAACAGCATAACAGCAAGCGATAGACAAAACTAAGTGATCCCATAATCATTAGATCATATCTAAACTCTACAGTCCTGCCACAATCAGTCATGAAAGATGGTAGACAATTAAACAATTCATTAGAGGAGGAGGGTCCACAAACATCTACATGCTCAATGATGGAAGAGCCCAGCACATTAGTGCAAAAGATAAGGTTGAAGCATTTCCTGCAATCCTCAGCCAGAAATGTCAAGTGGATCATCCATCTTGGCCTTCCCCAACATTACAGATGCTGGTCTTCAGCTAATTCAATTCATTCCGCATAATATCAAAACAGGTTTTGAAGGCAATGGCCCCTAGCCAAGCTGTTCCAGTACAGTTATAATACTGAATCTACCCCACAATGTAGAAAATTGCCCAACTATGTTCTGTACACAAATTAGGACAAATCCAACCCGGTCAATGATCACTCTGCTTCTGATCATCAGTAAAGTGACTGAAGGTGTCATCAACCAAGTGATCAAGCAGCATTTTCTCAGCAATAACCTGCTCAGTGACACCCAGTTTGGGTTCCACAAGGTCTACTCAGTTCCACTCCCCCAATTTCAATCGTTTTCTATGGCAGGGAATTCTACAGACTCACCACTCTCTGTGAAGAAATTTCTTCTTATCTCAGTCCTAAATGTCCTACCCCATATCCTTTGACTGTGACCTTGCTTCTAGACTCCTGGTCATTGAATAATCCTATGTTTACTGTATCCAGTCTGGTTAGAGTTTTGTGATTTTCTATGAGATCCTCTACTCATTCTTCTAAACTCCAATGAATAAAGTCCTAACTAATCCAGTCTCTTCACAAGTTACTTCTGCCATACCAGGAATACCAACGCCTTTCATCCTTTACTTCTCCATGGTCTGTAACTGCGTCCATCTTAGCACATCACTGCACCCCTATGTGCAGCCCACCCCCGCGATACCTCCTCATTGATGTCCCTCTATATCATTCTCCTGCATCCCTTCTTTGTGCCGCAGATCTCAATAAGGAGAGCCACTGACCTCGGGTACAACTGCACAAAGCCTACTATTGCTGCTACATTGAAGCAAACATGAGATGTTTGCTGACATCACTGACATTATTCTGAAGGAAGGCTTTTGATTTGTGATGTTTTAAAGAAATTACTATTGAAGACGTGCAAATGTATTCCAAGTTCAAGTCGCCACAGGTTCTGCACGCTTCAACTCTGCATCTCAACACACTGTGGGAAATCAAAATGTTGCAACCCATCTCATTCAGTATCCCTCACATGCCACTTACCCTTCTTTTGCACGGTCAATTAAATCCACACACGCCCCCTACAAGTGTCAGAATTCAACTAAGTCCAGGCTAGCATTCAAATGTTTGATTTCTAAGTTAAACTGATTACTATGTAATCACTTGCCTAAGTCACAGCTACTGCCAATAAATTTTAATTATTCCAAAAATGATAGCAGTCATATAATTAGTAAGATATATATGACACATTGTGACTAAACATTTCTCCTAAAGAATTAAATTACTACTAATATATTTTAATGATATACATGACTAACAATTTTGTGATTGATGTGAAATTGTGAACAAGGTTATTATAGTTGTTCTGTCTTTCATCATTCCTTTAAATGGTGATTTATCAAGATACTGCCTATTACTTAAAACTATCATTAAAACAAAGTTAATAGTAATATTACACAAAAAGATATTTTTGGTGGAAGCTAATAATGCTAAATAGATAATTATGCCATAAATCATTGAGTTATTTCTTGGTAACCTTCTGCAACTGTTTTTCACAGCAGTTTGGCAAGGTTGTACATGTCCTCCATTGATGTGAGCACAGTTTAGAAAATTAGGTACACAGACCAGCATAGACAATATGCTACTCACTTGATTGCACCAGTAACTGTTGTGTTTGACTGAAGCAGTGTGAGGCTACTATTTCCAGATAATCCCATAAAAGGTCCTGAGCGCATGCCAGCTCAGCTATAGTGTAACTGTATTTTAAGGCTTCAAACATCATTACTGTTCTTTTAATGAGATTGTTTTTCTGATTTTTCTAATGTGCTTGTGGATTTTTCTCATTTCCGATCAATATGGGTAACTCTGTCTCAGTTGGGTAAATTGGGTGAGATTGGCAGAAATGAATTTATCAAGCTGAGAGGAAAATGTCTGACTTTCCAACCAAGTGTTGAACAGTGAGGTGAGAACTTTACCAGTATGGCAAGTGGTATATGTGCAAACATTTACATGAATTAACATGCCATTATTACCCAATTTTGCCTTATTCATATAGTGTCCCATTCTCCCATACATCATATAGAAATTAAACAGCAACAATTCCCAGCAATAAAATCAGAGCAGGTAAGTGCAACTCCAAGTGTAGACTTATGCCTCTGGACCTCCCAACATGGATAGAAATTGCCAATATTGTCAGGGCAAATAGCTTGGACAGCAACCATTCACACTGCTCACCTCCTTCCCCACCCCATCCATGGAGATTTGCATCAGACATATACCAACCTAATTGCTCCCTCATGGCATATCCTGAAAACTTACAATTCTACACATCAGTGCAGCACTTTGGAAACCACCAGCGGCTTTCATGCGATGTTACTGCCAGGACAACTTTACGCACAGGGATTGGCACCTAAGTCATGAATTTGACCAAGTTATATCAAAGGGCTTTTCACACACTTTGTGCCTATTTTGATGTTTACAATACATCTGTCTTGCCTTGCTGCTTAGCACTGACTCAAAGCCAGGCAGCTTGTCTGAGTGTCAGTCATCAAAGTGGCAGGTGTGTTGCTGTATGGCATTGTTCTACATTCATCTCACACTTGCATCATGTACCTGTAGCATTTGTTGCAAACAGTGTATGTGCTTCAATAAAATGGCCATACCTTAAAGTCTAAGGGGAGCGGTCTTCAATCAAATCAACGGATTCATTGATAGTTGGAGGACTGGCATTGTTCATCTATGGCAGTGTCTGCTTTCAGTCCAGGAGCTTGGATATGGTCAGTTGGCCACATGGGGAGGCTTGGTCAGGGGTTCAGTACATCTGCTGTCTAGGGAGTAGGTCAGTCCTGCAGGTCCAATACCTGGAAAGAGTTCATGCAGGAGTAGGTGTCATCGACAGTGAGCATCAGATTTAGCTTTTAAGGAGATATGAGCTGGGGTCTGTGACTTTAATCTTTGAAAAAACATGGTTTTGAAGACCATGACCATGCTAATGGTTGCCCAGCAACCCTCTCTGGACTTTGACTTAGACTGCGAAACAGAAAACTATCATTAAGGAACATCTCCAGAAACTGAAAATCTCTTTCCTTACTTTTGTTTCCTCCACAGTGGAAGTTTCTGGGGACTTGATGAAGTTTCTAAATACCTGTTTTTCTGATTTGTTGTAAAATCTGACAAACTGGATTTTGACCAGACTTGAATCCAGATTAATGGTAATCAGAACTGACCATCTTCCAGCAGACTACAGCTATCAGAAATCTAATATCTTTGATAGGAAGAATGGTGAACTATAAAAAATAATCACATCCTATCCTTTGTTTCTAGATCCTTGACCAGTAGGGGGTTGTTTTTCCCTTTTGCCCTTTTTTTTTAAGCAACAACATCTCTGCAGAGACTGTCATCTTTTGTGTCATATGAATGCCTGTGTGTTTGGGATTAATAGTTAATGTTTTAATTCTAGTCCATAGCTTAGATGTTAGCTAGTTTTTCAGCAAGTTTGCCACTTGCTTTCAGCATTTATTTTGTCTATAATATGTGGATTTTTCGAGAATCAATCCTAATGAAAATCTCAGCCTATTAAATTCAAAAAAAGAAACAGTTGGGTGTTTTGGGGATGGAATCATCACATTATACTAATGGCGTGACTGACAGAACAGTGCGATTTGAATACGACTACATTTGTCCCATCACAGATTTAAGAACAGTGATTCTCTTTGGTTATGAGAATATAAAATAAGAATAGTTAAGAGAGAGACCTAAAACTTGGAAATGTCAATTAAAGCAAAATCCTTCTGATTCTGGGGACTGAAATAAAAATGAAAAGGTGCTGGAGAAACTCAAAGAATCATACAGTCATACAGCATGGGAACAGACCCTTCAGTCCAACCAGTCCATGCTGAACATAATCCCAAACTAAACAAGTCCCACCTGCCTGCTCCTGGTCCATATCCCTCTAAACCCTTCCTACTCATGTACATATCTAAATATCTTTTAAAAATTGTAATTATACCCACATCAACCATTCACATGAAGAGTACAATATAACTCTTCAACAGAACCTTCTGTAGGTGACCCATTACAGTAGGCAGTGTACTTCTGCTTAAGTTTTTAAATGAGCAAAGAAAGTATCACAGAGTTATGCAACATGGAAACAGATCCTTCAGTTCAACTTGTCCATGCTGACCAAGTTTCCCAAGCTGTTTGCCTGTGCTTAGCCCATATCCCTCTAAATCTTTCCTATTCATGCCCCAGTCAAAATATATTTTTTAAATGTTGTAACTGTATCTGCATTGACCACTTCTTCTGGCAGATCATTCTACTTACGAAGCACCCTTTGTGTCAAACTGTGTTTTTAAATTCGCTTATGGGCATCTTTATTATTATTCACTTGTGGGCATCTCTGGCTAAGCCAGCATTTATTCCTCATCCCTAATTGGCCAGAGGGCAGTTAAGAGTTACCCACATTGCTCTGGTCTGGAGTCACGTGTAGGTCAGACCAGGTAAGGATGGCGGGTTTCCTTCCCTAACAACATTGCTGAACCAGCTGGATTTTTACTGACCATCAACAATGGTTTCATGGTAACCAATTCACCCCTAATTCCAGATTCTTTTTAATGAATTCAAATTCCACCTGCTGTCATTGCTGAATTTGAACCCAGGTCTCCAGAACATTAGCTGAGTTTCTGGAATAAAAATTTAGCGATCATATCACTAGGTCATTGCCTCTCCATTATTTGGAGCTGGAAATGTGTTGCTGGAAAAGCGCAGCAGGTCAGGCAGCATCCAGGGAACAGGAGAATCGACGTTTCGGGCATAAGCCCTTCTTCAGGAATGAGGAAAGTTTGTCCAGCAGGCTAAGATAAAAGGTAGGGAGGAGGGACTTGGGGGAGGGGCGTCGGAAATGTGATGGGTGGAAAGAGGTCAAGGTGAGGGTGATAGGTCAGACTGGGGTGGGGGCGGAGAGGTCGGGAAGAAGATTGCAGGTTAGGAAGGCGGTGCTGAATTTGATGGATTTGACTGAGACAGGGTGGGGGGAGGGGAAATGAGGAAACCGGTGAAATCCGAGTTCATCCCTTGTGGTTGGAGGGTTCCTAGGCGGAAGATGAGGCGTTATTCCTCCAATCGTCGTTTTGTTGTGGTCTGACGATGGAGGAGTCCAAAGACCTGCATATCCTTGGTGAAGTGGGAGGGGGAATTGAAATGTTGAGCTACAGGGTGGTTGGGTTGGTTGGTCCGGGTGTCCCAGAGGTGTTCTCTGAAACGCTCCGCAAGTAGCCGGCCTGTCTCCCCAATATAGAGGAGGCCACATCGGGTGCAGAGGATGCAATAGATGATATGTGTGGAGGTGCAGGTGAATCTGTGGCGGATATGGAAGTTTCCTTTGGGGCCTTGGAGGGAGGTGAGGGGGGAGGTGTGGGCGCAAGTCTTGCACCTCCTGCGGTTGCAGGGGAAGGTGCTGGGAGTGGAGGTTGGGTTGGTGGGGGGTGTGGATCTGACGAGGGAGTCACGGAGGGAGTGGTCTTTACGGAATGCTGATAGGGGAGGGGAGGGAAATATATCCTTGGTGGTGGGGTCCGTTTGGAGGTAGCAGAAATGATGGCGGATGATGCGCTGTACATGGAGATTGGTGGGGTGGTAGGTGAGGACCAGTGGGGTTCTGTCCTGGTGGCGGTTGGAGGGGTGGGGTTCAAGGGCGGAGGAGCGGGAAGTGGAAGAGATGCGGTGGAGGGCATCGTCGACCACGTCGGGGGGGGGAAATTGCGGTCCTTGAAGAAGGAGGCCATCTGGGTTGTGCGTTTTTGGAACTGGTCCTCCTGGGAGCAGATGCGGCGGAGTCGAAGGAATTGGGAGAATGGGATGGCGTTTTTACAGGGGGCAGGATGGGAGGAGGTGTAGTCCAGGTAGCTGTGGGAGTCGGTCGGTTTGTAGTAGATGTCCGTGTTGATTCGGTCGCCTGAGATAGAAATAGAAAGGTCGAGGAAGGGGAGGGAGGAATCTGAGACTGTCCAGGTGAATTTGAGGTCGGGGTGGAAGGTGTTGGTGAAGTGGATGAACTGTTCAACCTCCTCGTGGGAGCACGAGGCGGCGCCGATACAGTCATCGATGTAGCGGAGGAAAAGGTGGGGGGTGGGGCCAGTGTAGTTGCGGAAGATGGATTGTTCTACATATCCTGCGGGTGCCCATGGCTACTCCTTTCTTTTGGAGGAAGTGGGAGGATTGGAAAGAGAAGTTGTTCAGGGTGAGGACCAGTTCAGTCAGTCGAAGGAGGGTGTCAGTGGAAGGGTGCTGGTCGGTACGGCGGGAAAGAAAGAAGCGGAGGGCTTTGAGTCCTTCGTGATGGGGGATGGAGGTGTACAGGGACTGGATGTCCATGGTGAAAATAAGGCGTTGGGGACCGGGGAAGCGAAAATCATGGAGCAGGTGGAGGGCATGGGTGGTGTCCCGAACGTAGGTGGGGAGTTCTTGGACTAAGGGGGACAGGACGGTGTCAAGGTATGCGGAGATGAGTTCGGTGGGGCCGGAGCAGGCGGAGACAATGGGTCGGCTGGGGCAGTCAGGTTTGTGGATTTTGGGCAGGAGGTAGAAGCGGGCGGTGCGGGGTTGTGGGACTATGAGGTTGGAGGCGGTGGATGGGAGATCCCCCGAGGTGATGAGGTTATGGACGGTCTGGGAGATGATGGTTTGGTGGTGGGGGGTGGGGTCATGGTCAAGGGGGCAGTAGGAGGAGGTATCTGCGAGCTGGCATTTGGCCTCAGCGGTGTAGAGGTCGGTGCGCCTCTCCATTATTTGCCCATCAGTGGTTGCAGCACCAGCTGTATTGTTATGATCTGTGGACTACAACAAGTTTAAACAGTTGTAGGAAAGTTCTGTAACCATATTGTTGCAATTATACAAGATACAGCGCAGCACACTGGCCTGTAGGAGATTCATGATCATTTTAAGAATGGCTGATTTGAGATCATTTAGACGGTTTAACTATCATATTCTGTCATGTGAAAATAAGGCAGGACATTGGCTGGAACAAGGAGTTGTTAAATCACAGTGCTAATATCAAACAGTATTGCACTGATTTAAATTTTAATCAGTATGCTCTGATACTGCCGGTTTTCGTTTGGTGCATGCATACAAATTCTTTTACCAAGACGACACCCTCCATGTTTGAAATATGCATGTGTACCTTGGACTCCAGATTTGAGTGTTGGGAGGGTACACATTGCTTAATCGATTTTACTTCTATGTGAGAAAAGTCCTTTTTTCTCAGACTTTAGGAACAATTAAATTGTGTCATCCAGACCGCACTGTTTGAATAACTGCTCTTTTTTATAACATCGACTTCAGATCCTAACGTTAAAATTTACAGGTATCAAGAAACTGTAAACAGTGGGGAAGGTAGTAGTTAACTTCAAAAGGATGCAGATATGCTGGAGGTGTAGGCAGTTACATGGGCAAATTAATTTCAATGCAATAAATTGAGGTGATATATTTTATCAGGAAGCACCAACAAAGCAAATTAAATGGTACAGTTTGACATGGGGATGAGAAAGAGCAAACTGGTCACATTTGTGAAAATGAAAGTGACCATTGAAAGTTCAGTGGTTGACAACCTACAAAACCGCCAGTTGAAACCTAAAACTCAGCCTCAACAAGAAGCTTTGAGTGATGGGAGTTGCATGTAAGTACTCTATTGGCTACATGCATGTTAGTTTCTGGTCATAGAGTCATGGAGTCATAGAGGTGTACAGCACGGAAACAGACCCTTAGCTTCAACTCATCCATACCAACTAGATATCCTAATCTAATCTAGTCCCATACGCGAACGCTTGGCCCATATCCTTCTAAACTTTTCCTATTTGTACACCCATCCAGATGTCTTTTAAATGCCATTGTACCAGCCTCCACCACTTCCTCTGGCAGCTCATTCTATACATGCACCACCCTCCGTGTCAACATTTGCCCCTTAGGTCCCTTTTATATCTTTCCTCTCTCACCTTAAACCTATGCTCTCTAGTTCTGGACTTTCCAACCCCAGGGGAAATACCTCGTCTATTTACCCTATCCACACCCGTCATGATTTTATAAACCTCTATAAGGTCCTTCTTCAGCCTCCAATGCTCCAGGGAAAACAGCCCCAGGCCTATTCAGCCTTTCCCTATAGCTCAAATCCTCCAACCATGTCAACATCCTTGTATATTTTTTCTGAACCCTTTCAAGTTTCATATCATTCTCCCAAGAGGAAGGAGACCAGAATTAGGTACACTATTCCAAAAGCGACCTAACCAATGTCCTGTACAGCCGCAACATGACCTCCCAATTCCTATGCTCAATGCTCTGACCAATAAAGGAAAGCATAACAAACACCTTCTTCACTATCCTATCTACCTGTGACTCCACTTTCAAGGAGCTATGAACCTGCACTCCAAGGTCTCTTTGTTCAGCAACACTCCCCAGGATCTTACCATTAATTGTATAAGTCCTGCTTTGATTTGCTTTTTCAAAATTCAGCACGTTGCATTTATCTAAATTAAACTCTATCTGCCACTCCTCAGCCTATTGGCCCATTTGATCAAGATCCCTTTGTACTGTTAGGTAACCTTCTTTGCTGTCCACTGCATCTCCAGTTTTGGTGTCATTTGCAAACTTATTAACAATACTTCCTATGTTCACACCCAAATCATTTAGATAAATGATGAAAAGTAGTGAACGCAGCAATGATCCTTGTAGCACACCACTGGTCACAGGCCTCCAGTCTGAAAAGCAACTCTCCACCCTCTGTCTTCTACCTTCGAGCCAGTTCTGTAAACAAATGGCTAGTTATCCCTGTATTCCATGTGATCTAACCTTGCTAACCAGTCTACCCTGAGTAGCCTTGTTGAATGCCTTACCGAAGTCCATATAGATCATGTCTACCGCTCTGCCCTCATCAATCCTCATTTATTACTTCAAAAAACACAATCAAGTTTGTGAGACGTGATTTCCCACTCACAAAGCCATGTTCACTATCCCGAGTCAGTCCTTACCTTTCCAAATACATGTGAATCCTGTCCCTCAGGATTCCCTCCAACAACTTGCCCTCCACTGATGTCTATAATTCCCTAGCTTTTCATTACCACCTTTCTTAAATAATGACACCACGTTAGCCAACCACCACCTCACCTGTGCCTATTGATGATACGTGGCCCAACAATCACTTCCCTAGCTTCCCACAGAGTTCTAGGGTCTATCCTGATGAAGGGCTTTTGCCCGAAACGTCGATTTTGCCTGTCTTTGGATGCTGCCTGAATTGCTGTGCTCTTCCAGCACCACTGATCCAGAATCTATCTTATCAGGTCCTGGGGATTTATCCACTTTTATGCATTTCAAGACATCCACCACCTCCATAATATGGACGTTTTTCAAGATGTAACCATCAATCTTCCCTCATTCTATGTCTTCCATGTCCTTCTCCACTGTAAACACTGATGCAAAATACTTTTTTAGTATCTCCCCCATTTCCTGGTATTAGTTAATAGTTTTAAAAAAAAGTAAAAAAAAAAGTCAGTGATTTTGGTGGTGGGAAGATCACTTAATTGTGCACAAAAGCACAACTAGGTGGAAGAATAAAAAGAAGCTTTGAATATTGGATCTGTGTTGGAGGGTGTTGCATGCAGCAGTTTCTTATAACTGCAGATTGTGGCTGTTCATGAACTCCCAGGTCAACTGTTCATTTTGCAGCATTGTGGAGTCCATGGGCCATGTTTATATCGGTTGTGGGTGCTTGCAGCCCTTTTTTAAGTATTTGAAAAATCTTTTGTGTTTTTATTTCTACTTCAACCCTACGTTCCAGATCTTCGGGCACCAAGTGCAGAGGAGTGTGGGCAGATCGCTGGACCTCCTTGTGGGCCTGCACCTGCTCTTGGTCCTGGTCCTGCCCAGGCTGGCTATGAACTCGTCCTGGCAACCAGCTGTTCAGGGGTCATATCTGATGACTGCCTGCCACTCTTCTGCAGTTATGTTCATGCCTGGATGTCCTTGGAGAAGGACCATGCAGTGTCTTTCAATAGTCTTGATACCGTCAGAGAGAGATGGGAGACAAAACAATCTGCAGATGCTGGAATCCAAAGTAGACAGGCAAGAGGCTAGGAAGTGTCAGGAGGTAGTGAAGTCGACATCTCCACGTCCTGATGCTTCCAGGTTTGCAGTGTTGTTCCAGGCTCCAGCCTGTCTATTTCAGAGAGGTGGTTTTGCATAGGGGATACTGTGCTTTTTTTCTCCCTCCAATGTCATTTTGATTTAGTCCCTTTCCACTCTCCCTAAACTCCTATTATTGATGGTTTGCATTGCTGATAATAGGCTTTGCTTGTACATAGTCAGTTGCCTTTGGTAAGGCAAATCAGGGCAGGACTTACACACTTAATGGTAAAGTCCTGGGGAGTGTTGGGAAATAAAGGGACCTTGGAGTATAGGTTCATAGTTCATTGAAAGTGGAGCCACAGGTAGACATAGTAGTGAAGGAGGCATTTAGTATGTTTGCCTTTATTGGTCAATGCATTAAGTTGGGAGGTCATTTTGTGGCTGTTCAGGACATTTATTGGACCATTGAATACTGTGTTCAATTTTTGTCGTCTTACCACAACAAAGATGTTGTTAACCTTGAAAGGGTTCAGAAAATATTTACAAAGGTCTTGCCAGAGTTGGAGGGTTTGAGCTAGAGGGAGAGACTGAAAAGGCTGGGGCTATTTTCTCTGGAACGTTGGAGGCTGAAGGGTGACCTTATAGATGTTATAAAATCATGAGAGGCATGGATAGAGTGAATAGTCAAGGTCTTTTTCCTAGGGTAGGGGAGTCCCAAACTAGATGGCATAGTTTTAAGGTAAGAAGAGAAAATTTAAAAGGGATTTGAGGAACAAAGTTTTCATGCAGAGGGTGGTGTATGTATGGAATGAACTGCCAGAGAAAGTGGTGGAGGCTGGTACTACTGCATCATTTAAAAGGCATCTGGATGGGCATATGAATAGGAAGAGTTTAGAGGGGTAAGGGGCTAGATTAATTTAGGATATCAGGTCAGCATGGATGAGTTGGTCCGAAGTGTTTGGTTCCGTCTGTACATCTCTATGACTCTATGGCTGCGTGGGTGGTTTTACTGGTGGTAGTTATGAGTTACAAAAAGAAAACAAAAAAAATAGTGATTTTGATGGTGGGAAGGCACTCAGTTATGTATGGTAATCCTTCTGGGTAGAAGGAGGAAGAAAAGCATTGAGTGTTAGATTTGCAGTGGAGGGTGTTGCATGCTGTAGTCCCTTTACTATTGCAAATTGTGGTGGTTCAGACTCCTAGCCGAACCATTTATTTTCTGGTGCTGTGGAGGCCTTGGTCTATGTATATATTGGTGCGGGCAATTGCATTCCATTTTTAGTTATTTGAAAAATCTTTTGTTGCGTTTTTAGTTGCAATTCAGCCTTATGCTCTTGATCTTTGGGCATTTGATGTGGGAAGATTGAAGGATCTCCTCATAGGCCTGTTCCTGACCAGGCTGATTCTAAACAGAGAAAGGCAGTGGGCTGGGCAGGGTGTCATCTCTGCTGACTACCTGCCCCTCTTCTGCTGTTACATTCGTGCCTGGGTATCCTTGGAGAGGAACATGCAGTGTTCATCAATGCTCTTGACGCTTTTAGAGTGATGTGGGCACTGGAGAGAATACTGTGCTTTATTTCCCCCTTCAACTTCATTTTGTTTCAGTTGCTTCCCTCTTTCCCTATTTCCCCTTACTTTTGATGGTTTGCATTGCCCTTAGCAGGCTTTGTGTGTAAATGCATAATTGACTATATGGGTGTTTTTACTGGAGGTGGTTAGCTGTTTAAAACAAAGAAAAAAGAACTCACGGTGATTTTGCTAGTGGGAAGGTTGTTCAGCTGATGTGTTAACACTTCTGGGTCCAGTACAGAAAAAAGAAGCGGTGTTGAATGAGTCCATAGAGCAGAGCCTGTTAATCTCAGAGTTGTGGATTCAGCTCCACTTTGAGCAACTTATTCTGCTTAAATGCACACCTTTTCAACAGCTCAACCACACTTTGCAAATCTGACTTGCTCCAGTGACATGTAACAACATCTCTGAACCATGTGTGAACAGTTTGAAGACTTGATATTATTTTTTTTAAAAAAGCTTTGCGTGCACTCAAAGGCTTCCTTCAGTAAAAGAGGTGAAAGAGAAAAGCTAGAGCTTCTCAAATTACAGAATACAATGAGGTTGAGGGCAAAAGGTGCTCAAATATGTCAAAGTTCAACAAGAAATAGAGCAATCTAACTATCTCAAAGAAGCTGTTCAACTAAAGTAGTGGTCCTACAATGCAATCAAGATTGAAAAAGAAAGATTTCAAAAGATTTCCAAAGTTCCTTTGCAGAGATAACTGATGTTCTCACAAAATTGACACAAAAAAGAAAAGTCTGCAAAGTCTGTCTGAAAAGGTCTTATTTTTATGGAAATATTCAGAACTCTAGGATCTCTGTGAACAATTAAGAGAAGAAAAACTTCTACTGCAAATAACAAGTGATGATCTTGTGTTTCCCAAAGAAAATCTTGACTGAGACAATCTTTGGTTAAGTCAATGGAAGATTGCTATGGAAATGGAAGCCATTGTTAATGATGGAGATCGTCTGCAGCACATACTGCATAGGTCAAACAGCCTCTGGATTGTAATATTCTACAACTTCTCTGTTAGCATCAAATTGAAATGGACCACATTTTAACATAGAATTTGTTCAATACTTGAAGGAGGAAAAAATAATTGCAGGGATATGGGACCAACTCATTGAAAGTGTCAGCACATACTGCATAGGTCAAATAGCCTCTGGATTGTAATATTATACAACTTCTCTGTTAGCATCAAATTAAAATGGAAAAAAAAAATTGATTTGTCATCAATATGTTTGAGCAATTAATATTGCTATGCATCCCAGTCATCCTCAAAAAAAAACTGCAGTTGTTTAGATTTAAAGTAGAAAAAGTTTTAATAAAATCCTCATTTCTGTCTTAATATGTTGAGAGAATAGAAAATTGATTTAGTACTTTCACCACAATACATGAAAATAAGATGCTAAAACACACACTAAAAATAGTAGATGAATAATTAATATAATCAGAAATATTGTCTTGTTAATAATGAATGCTGATTTAAATAGAGAACAACCTTCCATATCTTATTTGATCGTAATTCCCACTTGATTTTGTTTTATTATTAAAGAGGACACTGATGAGAAGCTGTAGGGCATTCATGCCAAATGTAAGAATTACTAATGCATAATTTAAGTTTTATTGGACTTAATGGAACTTATTTTAATTTTGTTGTCAAGTTGTTTGGCATTTTCTGACTTGAAATAATTATTCATCAGTGAAATTGTTAGATGTAACTTGTAATAATAACTTAGCTGTGAGGAAGATTTGTCAACTCATCAAAATTTTCTCTGGGGGGAGAAGGGTGAGGATGTGGGACCAATGCACTAAAAGCCCTATAAATAGGGCCTTTACGATGTAAGTTGGCTGTCAGCTTTTTACCTTTTTACCTGCCTCTCAAAATCTTCTTCAGTGCTGGAAATGTATTAAGGAACCATCCTCCTATCAGTCCTAACTATTTTCTGCCCTTACAACTAACCAACCTGCGCCTGGGAAAACTTTGCACAACGGGGCAGAATAACCTTTTTTCTGACGTTAGCAGCTTGTTTAAAATCATCATTGTCTGTCCCATATTTAGGATAGACTTTTAAAAAAATTAGTCTGTTTAGAGGTGTTATTGCACACCTCCAAAGCAGGTGACATTTGAACCCAGATCTCTGGCTCAGAAGTAGAAATCACAATATCACAAAGTTTTGTTTCAGACCCATTATTTTTCTAAGCACCCTGTTCAGTGATATCAATACACATCTATGGAGTCCGTGAGACTTAATCTGGGCACCCTAGATCAGAAGTATGGACATTACCACTGCACCACAAAAGCCTCTTCACACAATGGGTCAAAATATTTTTTAAGTAACCTGTTCAAGAATGTTTTTACACGTTTCTGGAGCACACAGGAACTGAAACCGAACGCTCCGGCTCATAGGAGGGCATCTTCCCCTGTCATCGCAGGAATTGCAAAACCTGCGCCCACACCTCCCCCCTCACCTCCATCCAAGGCCCTAAAGGAGCCTTCCACATCCATCAAAGTTTTACCTGCACATCCACCAATATCATTTATTGTATCCGTTGCTCCCGATGCAGTCTCCTCTACATTGGGGAGACTGGACGCCTCCTAGCAGAGCGCTTTAGGGAACATCTCTGGGACACCCGCACCAATCAACCACACCGCCCTGTGGCCCAACATTTCAACTCCCCCTCCCACTCTGCTGAGGACATGGAGGTCCTGGGCCTCCTTCACCGCTGCTCCCTCACCACCAGACATCTGGAGGAAGAACGCCTCATCATCCACCTCGGAACACTTCAACCCCAGAGCATCAATGTGGACTTCAACAGTTTCCTCATTTCCCCTTCCCCCACCTCAACCTAGTTCCAAACTTCCAGCTCAGCACTGTCCCCGTGACTTGTCCTACCTGCCTATCTTCTTTTCCACCTATCCACTCCACCCTCCTCCCTGACCTATCACCTTCATCCCTTCCCCCACTCACCTATTGTACTCTATGCTACATTCTCCCCACCCCCACCCTCCTCTAGCTTATCTCTCCACCCTTCAGGCTCTCTGCCTTTATTCCTGATGAAGGGCTTTTGCCCAAAACGTCGATTTTACTGCTCCTCGGATGCTGCCTGAACTGCTGTGCTCTTCCAGCACCACCAATCCAGAATCCTAGGTAGGGATATTTAACTTGAACAAATTCCATTCACTTGCACAGCATTAAAATTAAGCCCATTATTGCTGCTGAGTCCTTTTTAGATTAGATTCTCTACAGTGTGGAAACAGGCCCTTCGGCCCAAGAAGTCCACACCACCCCTCTGAAGAGAAGCCCACCCAAACCCATTCCCCTACCCTATATTTACCCCTGACTAACACACCTAACACTATGGGCAATTTAGAATGGCTAATTCACATGACCTGCAAATCTTTGGATTGTGGGAGGAAACCGGAGCACCCAGAGGAAACCCACACAGAGTGGGAGAATGTGCAAACTCTACACGGACAGGTGGGAATTGAACTCAGGACCCTGGTGCTGTGAGACAGCAGTGCTAACCACTGAGCCACTGTGCCACACATCCTAACAGTGATTGATAAATTTTGTATAAATTGAAAGTCTGGGAGGGGACAGAGTACTGGGTTAGTGAAACATGTCACTTCTTTATCTAAAGCAAAAGAAAGAGCAAGAGATATTGTGGATGAATATCATGGATGGGTGGATTGCTCACCCTCCTGAATAAAATAGCACTCAGAAACTGACAAAAGAAAATATGTCCATCCAGTAGCAATAACAGATTGGGAGGTTCCTCCACCCTCACTTCAGAGGTGGTTGCAAGCCACTAGCTAAACTGATTGTCAGAAAGGACCAGTGCTTCTGGCAGTGCCACGACCTCCGTGGTGGGCATTGCCAGTACTTCAGCAATCTTAGGAAGGGGGTGTTTTGGGGAGTGGGGATGATTAGAAGGTGGGTTTTGGGTGACAGGAGAGTAGGAAAGAAGACAGTGCTAACTTCAGAGGCATTTACCCCTGATATGCAAAAGGCACCCTCTGAATAGAATGCACCCTTTCCTTCCTGGTTTTATAAAAACTTCAGCAATAAGTGCTAACTCTCACCTGTTTGCCCATGGCAACTATATTATGTTCTGGGCAGCATATTATCAGGGTCAATCAGCTTTTAACGATCTCATTGGATCCTTTAATATTTTATTAATGTATGGTGGGTGATCTGTTGAGTTTATAGCCCACCCACCTTCTGCTTTATTGGGGTAAATTTGGAGAAGGTAGGAAAGTGGTGGGCTGGCTATCGAACCTATCTTATGCTCCAAGTCACTGAAGACACATCTGTTTGGGGCAAGTAATGTCTGTGTTTAGGTTGAAGTAACAGAATGCAGTAACCTTTAATTTGATATAGCACAATTGCATTTGTAAATGTAAGCAATTGAAACAACTAATCAGATATAATAATACAAACTCATGGCAGTGTTCGGATTCTCCATGGGGCTCTCTAACATGTAAAATAAGCCAAGTTTCAACAGTAAGTCTAACTTCACAAAATATAATCATTATAAATGCTCTTTGATATCAAAATAATTGTGATCATGTTTTATTCAACTTTTGGACAACGACTAATAGATCACCAGGATTAAACTATAATAAATACAGCATTGTGCAATTATTCCAATGTTGAACTGTACCTTTGCCACAGCTGATTAGGCTATCTGAGTCACAGGAAATAATAAACTCAGAACTTGGTTCAACACATGGAGTGATACCAGTTTTTCTAAGTAAAATCGATGCAAACATAACTGAACAACTTCCCAGGGCATCTTAAATATAGCCAAATGTATAACTCAAGTAAAAATCTACCAATGCTTGGTTATCCTATATAACACTATAAATAAAAATTGAATAATATTTGCTAAAACAAATGTAAGTACAGGTGCCACTGTGTACAGAATAGATTGCTCATGAATTGGTTTTTAAGAAAGCAAAGCTGACAGAAGGTATAACTCCAAGAACCTGAAGGCAGAACAGGAGGAGTGTTAGCAATCTCACATACATTGTCAAGTTGACTGACTAAATGTGACTTCTTACCAATGGCATCACTCATTTCATCTGCTCAATTCACTTACCCATCACCTCCCACCCATCACCTACCTATCAATAAACTCGATCAGCCAGGGTTCAGTTCTAAAATGCATATGCTTCACTTTGTCCTTACACAGTCTGTGGATATTTGGGTTCATATCAACCATGGTAGGTGATGAAATTTGAATTCAATAACACATTAAATTTAAAGAAAATAGCTAGCCTAGAGGTGGCCATGTAACCATTGTTGATTGTCATAAAAACCCATCCAGTTCACTAATGTCCTTTGGGAAAGGAAATCTGCCATCCTTATTCTGATCCAGCCTACATGTGACTCCAGAAAGTCAATCGGTTTGAGAGCAACTAGAGATAGGTAATAAAGCCAGCTGACACTTACGTCTCATGCAAGAATAAAAAAGAAGCAGCAGACCGAGAGAAGGAGAAGCACGTGTTATATTGCTCCTGTGAAGGAGATAATGCTGGCAATTACATTAAGTGGCATCATTGCTGATGCAACTGAAAGCAATGAACTTTTCCCACACCAATCAATCTCTTCTAGTTCACAACCTGCGAATGGTTTGTGAATAAGTTTGAATGATTTAAATTTTGTCACAAACGCATACTTTTGTGGCCTAGACTGCTCAGCTCTTGACCTCATTACAGCCATGTGAAAAAAAATGCTGAACTTCAGAAGGGAGATGGTAGTGACTACCCTTGACATCAAAGTAACAGTTGATAGAGTGGGGCATCAAGGAGTCACAGCAAAACTGGGGATAGTGGAAATTAGGGAAAACTCTTCACTGGTTAGGAGAAGACAGCAATGGTTGCTGGAATTCAATCATGCTGGTCCCAAGGTATCACTGAAGGAGGCTGTCAGAATTCTGTTCTAGGCCAATGCTCTTCAGTTACTTCATCAATGACGTTCCCTCAAATTTAAGGTCAGATGAGGATGATTGCAAAGTGTTCAGCACCATTTGCAACTCCTCAGCTATGGAGAGAGTCTGGGTCCATGTCCAGGAAGAGCAAGATCCAGACAACACCCAGGCTTGGGCTGAGAAGTGGTAAGTAATATTTTCACCACACAAGTGCCAGACAATACTTACGTCCAGTAAGAAGGAATCTAACCATGTCCCTCGATATTTAATGGCATCACCATCATTGAAGCCCCCACTGTCAACATCCTGGGCATTATCATTGACCCCAGAAACTGAACTGGACTAGTCATATAAATAGTGTTTGGGAATTCTGCAGTGAGTATCTCACCTCCTGGTTCTTGTAAGCATACCCGCCATTTACAAGACACTGGTCAAGAGTTGCCTGGATGATTACAGATCCAATAACTCACACAAACAATGGCTCCATTTAGAACAAAAAAGCCCAGTTGATTGACAACCCATCTGCCATCTTAAACATACCCTCCCCCACCCCCCCTTATGTACAATGACAGTGATGTATGCCATCTACAAGATGTACTGTAAAGATTTACCAAGACTTCTTTGACAAGGGAGAAAGGGATAAAGAAGGAAACTATAGTCAGTCTAACCTCAATGGTGTATAAATTATTGGAAGTAATTCTAAGGGACAGAATTGATCCGTATTTAGTGAGGCAGGAAGCAATCAAGAATAGTCAGCATGGGGTTTAACATGGATTTGTTTTGGGGTCCTTGCTGTTTGTAGTTTCTATAAATAATTTAGACTTGAATGTAGGAGGGTTATGGTCAGCAAGTTCATGGCTGATACAAAGGTTGGTGGGTGGTAAACAGTGAGGACCATTGCTGATCAACTGTACTACGTTCAATCTGACCCACTTATTTAAGTCCCACACTAATCCCTGTGGAACCCTACTGCTTTAGACTGCAAGTAGATATAGGTGAGCTGGTCAGATGGGCCGATCAGTGGCAAATCAAATTCAATTTGGATAACTGTGAGGTTATACAATTGGGAAGGATAAACAAGCAAGGGGATACATGAGAATGTATAGGGCTCTGGGAAGCACTCCAGGACAGGTGGATAAAGTGCTAAGTATTAAGTGAAGGCATATAGCATATTTGTCTATATTAGCTGAGGAATATAGTTTAAAATCCGGGAGGTTATGCTCGAACTATATAAAGCCTCCCATTGGTTAGGTAACTGCAAGAGTATTGTGTGGAGTTCTGCAATCCACATTACAGAGGGGAGGTGACTGCACTGAGAGGTGGCAGACTAGATTTACTAGGATGTTGTCTGGGCTGGAGAGTTTTAGACTGGATAGAACTAGGGCTGTTTTCCTTGGAACAGAGGAGCCTGCTCCCTTTGGAGGGATCAATGATCAGGGTGCATAAATTTAAGATAGGTGGCAGGAAGTTTCGAGGGTGGTGGAATCTGGAACTCATTGCCTGTAAGGGTAGTGGAGGCAGAAACCCTCACAATATTTAAGAAGTATTTAGATGTGTATATGCAATGCCAAGGCATATAAAACTATGGGTCATGATCATGAAACTGATATTAGAATAGTTACGTGGTTGTTTCGGAATGGCATATATTCAATAGGCCATAGGGCATTTTTCTGTGTTTTCAACATCAATGATGCTATGCAACATCTTCCAAACCCACAATCAATCCCATCTAGAAGAAAAGGGCAGAGATATATAACATTACCAAGTTCCCCTCCAAGTCACTCCCCATTCTAACTTGAAAGCACTGTTCCTTCAGTGCCACTGGTTCACAGTCCAGAAATTCCCTCCCTTTTGGCATTGAGGGTTTACCCACAGCACATGGACTGCAGCGGTTCTAAAGGCAGCTTACCACCACCATCACAAGGGTAACTAGGGACGGGAAATAAATGCTAGTCTAGCCAGTAATTCTCACATCCCTTGAATGATTAAAAAGCACTGCACCTGCAGTGTTTCTCATAATTTCATATTCCATTTTCATGTGTCAAATAACATAAGCATTACAAAAATAAAGAGCTTTTGTACGTGTATTTTGGATATGTATGCAATTCCTTACAAAGTTTGTTCCTGTGCCCAACCTGTCAGTGCACCATAGCATTCCCGAAATCTTGCAGGCATTGAGGTAACATCAAGGTTTTAAAACTGTCATGATATTTATTCAAAGATCTGACAGGATTATTGCAACATAGGTGCACTCATTTGTAAAATTGAGTTCTGAAAGCATGACTGCTCTTACTTTAAAAACAGCCAGCATTTTAATTACAAAAGCAAATAATTACAACAGCAGCCAAGGTTTCTACACAATGAAATATTTACCAAACTTAACCTTCAGCTTTTAAACCATTTTAGTTCAGAATGTTCAGCTGTTGCCTAGGCATGCTTTAAACGTATAACTGCCATTTAAAAACAACTCTTCTGAAGACTATAGTAATATGCAATTCCTACAGTATGCTGTGTTGATATCCTCTGACTTCTTCCAAGTCAGCGGCATATACCACTCATTCCAATATTCCAACTGTGTAATGCATGTGTTGACTTAAGTCTTGTCTATGTACATTATTCTAAAATATTTCTAAAGTACATGATACCAAATCTTGTCATTAATATGGTGCACAGTACATAGCAAAGTGGATGGAGTTAAGTAGCTGACTTTCTATGGGATAAAGACAAAGAGCCAGTAGCTATGCATACAGGAAATCTTTGTGGGTCTGGACTAGCATCGATTTGGAGATGCCGGTGTTGGACTGGGATGTACAAAGTTAAAAATCACACAACACCAGGTTATAGTCCAACAGGTTTAATTGGAAGCTAGTAGCTAAGTTCGGTACCCATAGGGAGGGTCTCAATCAGGACCTTGGGTTCATGTCACATTACTGGTGACCACTATTGCACTATACATACACACAGACACTCTTTTACACACACACACACACACACGCACATGGACACACATATACACAGTCACAGACACTCACACGGACCATTACAGACACACACACTCCCACACTCACACATGCATTCTCTCAGAGACTTAGACCACTCTACACTCATGCACACACATATGCACTCTCTCTCACAGACACTCACAACCCCCCACCCCAGACACGCACACACAGACAGACAAAGACCCACATGCACACATATATTTTGTGACGTGAATTTGTACTTGCAGAGTTACATTGTACTTTGCTCAAAAACTGCCTGAATTCGTATAAAACTCTGTTTTATCACTGTTTAGATTAGAATCGATCTAAACATCATGGCATAGACAGAGAACACAGGGGGGCTAACACCTTCAACATATTGTCTAACTAACGCCCATTGTTACAGCTAACCTGAGAATGCAACTTTTTTTAAAAAAAGGTTTTGTGATTTACACATGAAAGAAGTGAAACTATCATGGTATTCGAACAGATTAAAGACTCAACAGGCACTCAAGCTATTTTTCAATGTATAATTTCAGTTACATCACACTAAATTTTTGCTATAAATTCTGTGCCTTAGAATTGTGTCCTCCACTGTCACCTGGTGAAGGAGCAGCGCTCCGAAAGCGAGTGTGCTTCCAATTAAACCTGTTGGACTGTAACCTGGTGTTGTGTGATTTTTAACCACGTTGGTATCAGTTCTTATGTAGATAGCAAAACTTTTTTTGAGAGGTTGCATTCTCGAGTGCACTTTGGCGATTGGTGTCATGTCGGCCCAGGTGAGGTATTGAGGGTGTTGACTCCCTGTGGGGATGTTGGTGTCACAGTGGTCAGGTAGATTTTCAGAGTCTTGCGTGGATTCGCGCAGTTTTTGAGCAAATTGGGATGTTGTTCTTTGGGTGTGTGTGTGTCTGCATGTGGGTGAGTATGTGGTGGGGTGGGGGGAGTGGCTTGTGAGTGAGTGTAGGAGGGTTTACATCTGGGGGGAGTGTGTTTGAGTGTGTGTGTGGGCGTATGAGAGAGGGTCTGCGTGAGTGTGTGTAGTGCAGTGGGGTCGCCTGTATTGCAACATGAAGCCTTGGCTATTGATCGCCAAGTTCGGTACCCATGGGGATGGCCTCAACCGGGACCTTGGGTTCATGTCACACTATAGGTGGCCCCTATAGTTGCACAACACACCACACACACACACACACACACACACACACACACACACACACGTCCTCTCTCATATGCTCGTGCATGCACTCAGACACACACCCTCTTGCAGACACTCATGGTCACCCCCCACGCACACACCCGCATGCAGGCGTGCACATGGGTTTGTGGAGTGAGTTTGTGCTTGCAGAATTGCATTTTGGTTTGCTCAAGGACTGCATGGGTCCATGTAAGATTCTGAAAATCTGTTTTTTGGATTGGAGTCAGTTTGACCATTGTGGCACGGACAGCCTCGCAGGGAGTTGGCGCCTTCAGTACCTTGTCTGGGCCAGCATGACACCAATTGTTGGAGTGCACTTGAGAATGTAACTTTTAAAGGGGTTTTGCGGTATACATACAAGAGAACTGATACCAACATCGTCACTCTAAAGGATGAGTTACTTAACAAACAATCTGGGTCTTTTTCAATATATAATTTCAGTTACATCACACTGGAAACTTTTTGCTATAAATTCTGTGTCTTACAATCTTATTCTCCACAATCACCTGATGAAGGAGCAGTGCTTCGAAAGCTAGTGCTTCCAATTAAACCTGTTGGACTATAACCTGGTGTTGTGTGATTTTTAACTTTGGACTAGCATCATAATTGTACTATTCTTAAGATCTATGTCAGGACTTCCCTGAAATAAGACTTTTGGGTCACAAGCTCCAGTTGCATCAATTGCTGCCTTGGAGATCAGACTGAATACTAACAGCTGCATAGCTCTTTTAAATCCTCATCAGTTTGTTTTCACTGTTGGTAATGATGTAACAGACAAATCTTAGTGGGTCTGACTGCTTCCATGAAATGGCTGAAGAGCTTTGATTAAGAGTCATCTGGACTTGAAGCATTAGCTTGCTGTCTCTCTGTGGATGCTGCGTGACCTGCTGTGATTTCCAGCATGTTATTTTTAGCACAGATTCCAGCATCTGCAGTAATTTGCTCCTGCCTTTAGACAGTTTTTGATTTGATTTGATTTAGTGTAGTCACATGTACTTACCTAAGTACAGTGAAAAGCTTTTTTATGTGAGCAGTACGGGTTAACCATAACAAACAAGAACATAGAGATCATAAAAGTGCTTGGACAGAGTGAAGCATACAGATTAAAACTGCACAGGAGGCACACAGAGCACAATCAACATTAGCAAGATCAACGTTATTTGAAGTTAGAGAGTCCATTTATCAGTCCAATTATGGCAGGGAAGAAGCTGTTCTTGTATCTGTTGGTGCATGTGTTCAAGCTTCTGTATCTTCTGCCTGATGGAAGAGGTTGTAGGAGTGTATTACCCAGACTGGGAGGGGTCTTTAATGATGTTGACAGCCTTTCTGCAGCAATGACAAGTATAAATGGAGTCCATGGAAGGGAGGTTGGTTTTTGTGATGATCTGGGCTGTGCACACAACTTTCTGTAGTTTCCTACGGTCCTAGGCAGAGTACTTGTTGTACCAGCCCATTACACACCCAAATAGCATGCTTTCTATGGTGCATCTGTCAAAGTTGGTAAGGTCCTTATGGGCATGCCAAATTTCCTGAACTGCCTGAGTTAGAGGCATTGTCATGCCTTCTTGACCGTTGCACCTATGTGGGAAGTCCAGGACAGTTTGTTGGTAATCATCACTCTCAGGAACTTGACACTTTTGACCCTCACCACCTCAGCTCCATTGATGTAGATAGGAGCGTGTCCTCCTTCTTTCTTCTCAAAGTCAATTATCAGCTCATTTGTTTTGCCAACATTGAGAGACATTGTGATCATTGCACCACAATACCTAGATCTGTTTCTTTACTGTATTCTGACTAATCATTGTTTGATATCTGTCCTACTATGATTGTATCATCAGCAAATTTGTAGATGGTAATCATTTGGAATTTGGCTGTACAGTTGAGTGTACAGGGGGTACAGTAAGGGGTTGAGAATTCTTCCTTGAGGGGCTCCAGTGTTAAGTGCTATCGTGGAGGAGGTGCAGTTGTCTAACTTCACTGATTGCAGTCTGTGGGTCAGGAAGCTGAGGAACCAATTGCAGAGGGCAGAACTGAGACCTAGGTCTTGGAGTTTTGAGATCACTCTGGAGGGGATTATGACGTTGATAGCAAAGTTGTAGTTGATGAGTGGGAGCCTGACGTAAGTGTTGCTATCCAGATGTTCCAGGGATGAGTAGGTCATAGTGTTGACTATGGACCTATTTTGTTAGTAGGGAAATTGCATGATTTTGAGGCAGGCTGAGAGGCTAGAGTTGATGTGGGCCATGACCAGCCTCTCGAAGCACTTCATGATTATGGAGGTCAGAGCCTACTGGGTGGTAATCATTACGGCATGGATGATAGTGATTTTCTTGAAGCAGGTAGAGACTTTGGCTTGTAGGAGAGTGAGGTCAAAAATGTCAGTGAAAAGCTTTGTTTTGTGAGCAGTATAAGTAAATCATAACAAACAAGAACATAGAGATCATTGGGCGCTTAGACAGAGTGAGACATACAGGTTAAAACTGCACAGGAGATGTGCAAAGCATAATCAATATTAGCAAGGTCAACATTATTTGATGTTGATCAAATATCCACCAGCTAATCCACACAGGATTGAAGTGCTCAGCCAGGGACATGGTCCGGCCCATTGCTTTCTTTGGGTTGATTCCCAGGAAAACCAATCTGACGTCTGGAGCGATGACAATGGTCACAGATGCGTCTGGAGTTGACCCGCCAGGTGACACCATGCCACTGGCATTCTGCTCGAACCGAGTATAGAAAGTATTGAGCATGTCAGGGAGGGATGTGTTTTTGTCCACTATCTCGCTCTGCTTCATTTCCATCTTGTATTTTGTAGGCTCTGTGGTTGGTTTGGGCTTCTAACTTCATCCAGTAGTGTCTCTTAGCATCTATGATGGCCTTGTCGAGGTCATAATTGGAATTTCTGTACAGGTCTGAGTTGCTTGATTTGAATGCTGCTTGCCTGGTCTTCAGGAGGCAGTGGATTTCTTGGTTTATCCAAGGTTCCTGGTTAGGGAGCATCCTGACTGATTTCTTCAGCATGCAGTCCTACACATACATGCTGATGAAGTCTGTGACAGTGGTGCTTGTCTAATAAGTTCTTGAATATGGTCCAGTCCACTGATTCCAACAGTGCTGCCTCAGATCAGCATTGTACTATTTTCTGTGAAGTGTCCTCCTGTTTTAGTTTTTGCTTGTAAGTTGAGAGGAGGAACACAGCGTTGTGATCTGATTTTCTGAAGTTCAGACAGAGAATGGAGAGGTAGACATCTTTGATCTTTGTGTAGCAGTGGTCCAGGATGATCGGTCCTTTGGTGGGGCAGGAGATGTGGTGTAGTAATTTGACAGCACCCTCTTGAGATTGTCCTTGTGAAGTTGCTGGCTGCGATGAATAAGGCCTCAGGGAATTTTGTCTCCAGAGTGTTCTTGATGGTGTAAGTTTCATCCAGGGCATTCTTCACATCCGCGTGGGATGCAGTGTAGACTCCTGTCAGGATGACAGAGGTGAACTGGCCTGACAGATAATAATGACAGCATTTCACTGTTAGGTATTCTAGGTCCAGGGAACAGTGGCCCGCCAGGTTTGCCATATCTGAGCATCAGGAGATGTTGATTAGGAAGCACACCCATCTGCCTTTTGCCTTACCCAAGGACGCCATTCAGTGTATGAAGAACCCCTCAGCTTACAAGACATAGTCAAGTATAGCAGGATTGAGCCATGTCTCCATGAAACAGAGCACAGAGCAGTCTGTCAGCTCCCCTTGGAAGGTAAATCTAGGTCCGAGTTCATCTATTTTGTTTTTGATAGCTTGGTCATTTATTAGGAGCATGCTGGGGAAGGAGGACTTGAAACCACATTTGATTTAGACTTACCTGCAGGCCAGCACATCTTCCCTGTTATTGTGTAAGTTTCCTGCATCTGGACAGTCCTGAAAGTGGATGTCTGCAAATCTAGAAGTTAAATGAGAGGGGTCTAGTCCATCTGGACTTCCCCAGGACAGGACGCTACAAAATCAGAATTCAAGCAAGGGCTGGTCTGGTCTCCACAGGGACTGGTTGCGTTGGTAGTATTTTTGCCTCTGGACAGTCCCGGATGTCGATGGTATGAGTCCGCTGCTCCAGGAAGTAAGTGAATCAGCGTGGGATGGGTTGGGACTCCCTGGGGTCGAGTAGACATGGGATCGGGGACTGGGCCTGGCTGGTCGGTTCTCCTCAAGGTTGTGTCACTGTAGGTCTTGGATTTGGTCCTGGGATGAATGGATCTTCTTGGGGTTGAGTTGCTGTTGGGGTTGGTTTTGTTCTGGGTCTGTGTTGAGTCACTGCAGGGCCAGAGGTCGAGTCTTGGTTCTGGGTGTCCTTGAAAGTCCTGCGGGAAGCTGGTTGGTTTGCCCTATGCCAGAAATCTAATGCTGGTAGTATGTGGGTCTGGGCATTCGTAGATTCCTCAGACCTGTAAATCAATTTAAAAGAATATTATTAGTAATTTTTACAGACTTTGGAATTTGGGTTTAAAAGTGTGGAACAGTCATGTGGGCAGCACGGTGGCTCAGTGGTTAGCACTGCTGCCTCACAGCACCAGGGACCTGGGTTTGATTCCCGCCTCAGGAAACCGTCTGTGTGCAGTTTGCACATTCTCCCTGTGTCTGCATGGGTTTCCTCTAGATGCTCCGGTTTCCTCCCACAATCCAGAGATGTGCAGATCAGGTGAATTGGACAGGATCAATTGCCCATAGTGTTAGGTGCATTAGTCAGGGATAAATATAGGGTAGGGAACTGGGTCTGGGTGGGTTACGCTTCGGAGGGTTGGTGTGGACTTGTTGGGCCAAAGGGCCTGTAGGGAATCTAATCATAAGAAAAGTTAGAATAAGATCTTCTGGTGGGACTTCACAAAGAGTTGCCATTGTCTGTGCCACCTTGAAGCTTGAAGAGATTTTTTGGAAACAATCAGGCCTCAAAGATTTGTCTGCTACATCATTACCAACAATCAAAACAAAGTGAAGAGGGTTTAAAGGAGCCATGTAGCTGTTGGTATTCAGTCTAATCTCCATGGCAGCAATTGATGCAATTTTGTGACACAAAAATCTTGTTTCAGGGAAGTCCTGACATAGATCTTAAGAATAGCACAATTATGATGCTAGTCCAGACTTACAGAGATTTCCAATGTGTATTGCGACTGGCTCCTTGTCTTCATCCTGTAGATAGTCAGCCACTAACTAACATTGTGAGCACTGAGCCTTCACTCAGTAACTTTGAAGGACTTTGCCAATTGGCAGGGAAAGAAAAAAGAAACATTTGGCTTATTAATGTTCTTTAGAGAATGAAATAAGCCATCCTTTTCTGGTCTGGCTTACATATGACTTCAGACCCACAGCAATGTAATTGACTTTTAGCTGCCCTCTTGGTCGTTAGGGAGAGGCAATAAATGTGGGTCCAGCCAATGATGCCCACATCCATGAATGATCAAGATGATGTCTCATCTCAGAGAGCTGATGAAAAATTGAATGCCTGGCAGATCTCCATTCTCAGCAGTACTTTTGGCAGTGATTGTCGATGCTGAGGCCATAGCCACTCCATCAAACCAGAGTCTGAACTGAGGCAGATCCACAGTCTTCTTGGGTCTAAGCTGGCAGAGCCTAGTGGGTAGACGGCTGCATTAGGGAATGGATTGGGACCTTGGTTTCAGAATTCAAGAGCAGGGAGGAAGTTGAAGAAAGAATCACTTTTTTGGGCAGCATTTGATGAGTTCATCAGCCTACAAAGTTGATTAATCTGCTTTCTCTCCATGTCTTGCAAATACTTCTTACAGTTTACAATACCTCCAAGTTTTGTATCATTTGGAAACTTTGACATTGTGCTTTACATACTGAGATCTTGGTTGTTAATATATGTCACAGGAAGAGCTAAAACCCCAACACCAAATGCTGCAAATTCCACAGAGAATGTTTTTCCAGTCTGAAAAACATTCATTAATCATTACTTTGTTTCTTGACACACAATCAATTTCTTATGTATGTTACTATTGGACCTTGTATTGCATGTTTTCTAACTTTGCTCCAAAGTCTGCTCTGCTACACTTTATCAAATATCTTTCAGAAATTCATGTATACCACATCAACAGCATTATCCTCATCAACCCTCTCTGTAAGCTCAGAAAACTCAAGCAAGTTAGTTAGACATGATTCCTCTAACAAATCTATGCTGGCTTTCCTTCATAAACTTTTAATTTTCCTACTGAGTATGAATAGCATCTAGAAATTTTCTTTGTGGAAGCTTCCACATCACTGACAGTAATTTGAGTGACCTATTCCTGTTGGCCTTTTTTAACATCTTTTATTGAACATTGGGCAACATATATCATTCTCCCATTATTTGTCACCAACTCTGAGTTAGAAGTTGACAACCATGGTCATATCTTCCAAGTTTCCACTCTCATTTCCTTTATTGTCCTTGCATGCATTTGAGTAAGTTATAAAGTGAGTTATTTATTGAAACATATATCTGGAAAGACATTGTCAAAAGTGTTTTGATGTCACAATCCAGCTTCATTTTGAGTTACAAAAAGAATAAAAAGAATTACATTAATAAAGCTTATCTTCTGTACAAGGCGTCTTCAAACACAGCTTCAGTTCTCTGCAAGGTGTCCCAGGCCTCAAGGAGTCCCCATGCCAGGTGCTGCCTCCGCCACAGTAGATGACAGACAACGACCTGCTGACTTCATGCTTCAGGCCTGGGAATTGCTTGTGCCGTAAAAATGACCTGCCAAACACTACCGCAGATGACAATCCACTGAGTCCACTCTTCAAGAAGCCAGGAATTCCTGCTCCAGGCACTACCACCGCTGCAGCTGAAGACCGACCCACTTTGCTCCAGCTCCCCCATGATGTCAAAAGAAAAGGAAAAACGAAAGAAAAGGATGAAAAGGGAGAGAGAGCGAGGGAGAGAAATCTGACTGGCCTGGGGTGGACAAGCTCAGGAGCCCAAACACTACCTGCCATGCTAGTGCCACCATCTTGTATCTCATCCAGTAGTGATGTTTTTTAAATAATTCATTCCTCCTCTTTACCAATTTTAAACATTCAAAACCTTTAACTCCCACTATTATAATGACTTGTGCAGGAAATTTCTTCCTTACGTGTAGTATTAATTTCACACTTCAGCTGTGCCACGTGTTTCCATGCACAAACCCTCTCTATGGTCTCAAATTGGCCCACTGCCAATTGTACAATCCTTTTTCTCGCAAGGTTTGTGAAGGTTTGTAGCTCAGGTTGAGGTTTAGGGTGTAGGTTGCTCGCTGAGCTCTGTAGGTTTGATATCCAGACGTTTCATTATCTGGCTAGGTAACATCATCAGTGGCGACCTCCAAGTGAAGCAAAGCTGTTGTCTCCTGCTTTCTCCTGGATGGGGTTCCTGGGGTTTGTGGTGATGTCATTTCCTGTTCATTTTCTGAGGCATCCAACCACAACGCCATAAACAAGCACATAGATCTAGATGCCATCTATCAACCCCTCAGAAAACAAACAGGAAATAACATCACCAAAAACCCCAGGAACCCCATCCAGGAGAACGATATAAATAGAAAGCAGGAGACAACAGCTTCGCTTCACTTGGAGGTCGCCACTGATGATGTTACCTAGCCAAATAATGAAACGTCTGGATATCAAACCTACAGCTCAGCGAGCAAACCTATACCCTGATCCTTTTTCTATTTATGTCTATAAAAGACTTTGGAATGACCCTTAATGTTAACTGCCAGACTTTTCTAATAGTCTCTTTTTTGTCTTTTTTTATTTGCTTTGTCAATCGGTCTATGAATATTCATCTTCACAGATGGTATCTAAGTTTGAGCAGGCAAGTAGCAAGTAACTTTCACACCATACAAGTGTCAGGCAATGACTACCTCAAATGAAAGAGAATCTAACTATTGACCTTTGCTAATCATCTGCATTGCGATCACTGAATTCTTCACTATCAAAATCTTGAAGGTTACTAATGATCAGAAACTGAATTGGACTAACCATATAAATACTGTGGCCATAAGAGTAGGTCAAAGACTAGTAATCCTGGAGAAACTAACTCCCTCCTTTACTCCCCAAAAGCCTGTCCAGCATTTACTTGGCACAAATCTTGAGTGTGATAGTATACTCCTCACTCACCTGGATGAGTGCAGCTCTGAAAACATTCAAAACACTTGACAGAACCCAGGACAAAGCAGCTCACTGATTTCTCCACTGATGTCCACTGGGATCCATTCAATGCTACTTTTGCCATGAAGCCCTGTGAAGTTTCATTGGACATCCTTGAGCTCTTTATTGTATGGATCTCAACTGACTCCTCGTTGACTTGCTGCTGTTGAGAGCCATTTAAATGACTGCTATTTTTTTTCTGCCAACATTTTCTCCATGTACCTACCTCTGACATTCCTTAATGAGATGGCTCTTCTTCTTGAAGTTGTAGCATTCTGCTTTCACAAGGGGACAATTGTGTGCCTAATCTTGGCCAAAGTATCAGTAATTTGTGGAGTTTAGGAATTTGTTGGGGGCTTTAGCTTATTCAACAAAAAAATCTGGAAACATTGAACAGGTCAGGCACCAGCTTTGGAGAGAATCAGAGTTTACATTTCAGATTGATAATTCAGTAATTATTCCAACATATTTGCATGTCTCCATCTCATTCTCTAAACTTTTATTCTTTCCATTTGTGACTTCCAGGTTTGGTCTTCATTTCGTATTCTTCACTATACCTTCATGTCGCATTCAGTTGTTTCTTTGGAGTAATTCATCCCACATATTGCATACAGGCTTTGTCTCTTTGTTGTATCTGTATTACACTTTTTGGCTGTTGCATCTTAAAGTCTTTTGTAGTTTAATCACCTGCTGACTCTATTAGATATTCTCCTTTTTTGTTTTCCCTTTTACTGACTTAAAACATCTTATGTTCTAATTTCTCTTTAGCTCTGCTGACATATCATTCTAACCTCCAATATTAGCTCAGCTTCTCTCCATATATGTTGCCATTTTTTCCAGCCATTTTTACAACTTATTTTTGCTTCTTATTTCAAATTTCCAACAGTTGCTGTACTTTACTTTTGCAGACAGAAGTTTGGTGATGGAACCAGAATTTTGAAGGTGAGCGGAGGTATCAACAACTTGAAACACTGAGATGTAAGAAATATTCTTGACTACAACCAAACTGCTCTCTCTGTGTTTTCAATACCACTAATTTCAGAACCGTGCATCCTGAGGTATGATGAGACAGAACACATAATCCTTCTTCACAAATGCAGTTTCAGTTAGATGAAGGATCGTAATAAAAGGCTCTCATGAGATGTGATTGCTGCTTGTTACTGCTGTTGAGCACTCTTATTATTCAATGCTGACTGACACTTGGGTAACATTTCATTTACCACAAGTAAAAGATGAGCTCACTATATGAGAAAGCTGCCCATTTCTACCAGGCATGGGGAGAGGTACTTTCATCATCCATTCCCCACTTGGCTCCACGGAAGAAACCATTGAGGAAATAAGTTTAAAATCATCATCAATACACCAAGGGAAACATTAAGAATTTTTTTATAGTGTAGAGGATTGATGGAAATATTTTACAACGAACACTGGTGGAATTAGAAAGCATAGTAGTGTTTATGAGGAAAGTTTAAATGGTACTGTTACTGGCTTTTACAGAGAGATCGTGCCAATTATGTGAAATGTCTGCTTTAATGTTTAAATCATGATTTTAATTCTGTCGTCTAATGGTAGGAATTGGATTGTAATGATGAGTGGGCAATTGAAATATGACAAAAGATTTAGCTCTTTTGATTCCACTTACTTCTTACTGTGCTCTGATGCCAACGTGGTCTTTTAAGCAGGTTAGTTTTTTTAAAATTCAGACATGAAATATGAGCATTGTTGGCAAAGTTAGCGTGTGTTACTTATCTATAATTCACCTTGAGAATGTATTGGTGATCAGGCATGCACGGCACCATTATGGAGAAAGTTGCAGTATTTTGAATCTGCTGTGAAGAAGTACTGATACAATTCCAAGTCAGGATAGTTTGTGACTGGAAGAAATTGTTACAGGCCACACAGACCATGAATGTGAATGCTCACCTTGTTCTTCTGGGTGGTAGAGGTTATAGTTTTGATAGATGCAGTTGAGGAAGCCTTAGCAAATTAATTAAAGCATCGTATTAAAAGGCTTTCATGCGGTGTGATTGTTGCTCACCTACTGCTGTTGAGCATTCTATTATTGATTGCTGACTGACACTTCGGTAACATTTAATTTATTGGAAGTAAGGGGTGAACTCTTGGTATGAGAAAATCGTCTATTACTGCCAGGAATGAGGAGAAGTGCCTTTATCATACTTTCCCCTATTTGTGTCCAAGAAGCCATTGAAGAAATAATATTAAAGTATGTCCATACTGCCAAAACTGTGCTTAAGTGGAGGAGCTTCTGTTTTTGTTTTCTTCCAGAAGCTTGCAAAACTCTAGATACAACATTGATGGCTCCAATAAGCATTGAAAGTTATAAGTGTTGCAATTTTCACTTCTGCTAGTTGAGATGGACAGGGGCCAGCAGCAAAACAATGTAAATTTCCTTCAGGGAGGATGGGGTCTTCTCACGCATTAGAGGTTGCTCTGCTATACTGTGCTTATTGTTAACAAATTCGCTTTAATGTGATTGATGAATTGGGGACACCGTTTCTAAAACATGAACTATTAAAACATGTGTTGGCTATAATGTGATTACGTTGCAAACACTTAAAAGTGCTGTCTCTAAAATGTGATTTTTCTATAATGTGAGTTGCACAAGAACACAACCATCTCATTATATACTATATTATTTAGCACCTATACTGTGCTAAACTATCCTGATGAGACGATATTACTCTGGACACAATGAGATGTGGGCACTTTTGATCAAGATTTAGTGGATTAATCTAGCCTCGCCCTCATTCTGTTGATCCTTCTCATCTTCATCACATCTGACAGCAAGGGAATACACCATTATTGTAGGACAGTAGAATCAGAGAATCCCTACAGTATGGAAATGGGCCATTTGGCCCAACAAGTCCATATCAACCCTCTGAAGAGTAACTCACCCAGACTCATTCCCCTACCCTATTAGGAGAAAGTGAGGACTGCAGATGCTGGAGATCCGAGCTGAAAATGTGTTGCTGGAAAAGCGCAGTGGGTCAGGCAGCATCCAAGGAGCAGGGGAATCGATGTTTTGGGCATGAGCCCTTTCCTGAGAAATGTGATTTTTCTATAATGTGAGTTGCACAAGAACGCAACCATCTCATTATAGAAGAATTACCTATACTCTGCTAAACTATCCTGATGAGGTGGTATTATTCTGGACACAATGAGATGTGGGCAGTTTTCCTGAATTTCCTGAAGAAGGGCTCATGCCCGAAATGTCGATTCTCCTGCTCCTTGGATGCTGCCTGACCTGCTGCGCTTTTCCAGCAACACATTTTCAGCCCCTACCCTATTACTCAACATTTACCCCTGATTAATGCAAGTAACCTACACATCCCTGAACACTATGCCAATTCACTTAATCTGCACATCTTTAGATTGTGGGAGGAAACTGGAGAACCCAGAAGAAACCCAACGCAGACACTGGGAGAATGTGCAAACTCCACACAGGCAGTCACCTAAGTCTGCATTTGAACCCAGACCCCTGGTGCAGTGCTAACCAGTGAGCCACCATGCCACCTGGGTAGGGAGTGCGGAGGGATAAATGGATCTTGGAATACATGTCCCCAGATTCCTAACGGTGTCCTGAAACTGGATAAGGTGATCAGAAGGTACACTGAATACTGGCCTTCCTTATTGGTGGCATAGAATATGAGAGCAGGAATGTTTTGATGGAATTGTACAACAGCAAAAGATGAAGTAACTATAGCCCCAGAGGATTGTATACTGCTCTCTCATTAGGGAGAGACATAGACAGAGAGACATGGAGGGAGAGAGAGAGAGAGATGACTGGTAGTGAGTTTAACCGCAAAGTCGTCATGCCTCACGTGAGGGGAGAAGGCAAGAAAGCAATTTCAAATCATTAGTTAGGGCACTGCTGAATAACTGTATTTCTTTCTGATAACTATATAGGAAGAATGTATTTGCACTAAAGAAGATGCTATAGAACAGATTTACCAAGAAGTTGCCTGAACTGAAGGATTTTAGTTATGAGCAAAGATTTGATAGGCTATTGTTTTTGTTGGATCATTGGAGGCTGAGGGTAAGCCTGATTATAATGCATAAATGTAATGGATACACAGGCATGAATCCCTGTAGTTAATTGGAGGTTTCATTGCTATGAGTTGTTGCTATGCCTTGCAATGGTTTTTAACTTAGAGTGAACTCTGAAATAACTCTACTCTAGTTAACTAAGTTCTCTGGAGTCAGCGTCTGAACTGCACAGTCTTAAACACAAGTCTTTAGTACTCTATCTACCCCGAATTACATGATGGGGTTTCAGTGTTCTACCATGCTCAGTTCTGTACTTTTATCTTTGCTTATGGGCTAGTTTTGAGTCATCTGACCATTACATCATCTCATGACAGATCGATTTCCTATAATATTATATCTGTAACTGGGGAACATTGATTTAGGGGATGAAATATATAGTTTAGAGGGAATTGGAGGAAAAAAGATTTTGGTTAAGAGGACAGTCAGGATTTGGCAGTCGTTGTCTCAAAGGGCATTCAAGGCAGAAGACCTCAACGTACTTAAACAATACTTGTTTATGTCTGTGAAGTGTTATAACTTACAAGGCGATGGACCAGGTCCAAAGGTTCTGTGCTAACCAATGTGGACATGATGGGCTGAGTAGTCTCTATCCTTGCAGTAAAATTTAATAAAAAATGATTCCAGAAGAACAAGGCCATTTTAACACATTGATGAAGTCTTCTCCAGAGTAATTTAATCTAATTTAATTTGTTGCAATTTTCAGTGAAGAGTTAACTTATAAATTCTATTAACAGCTACTGAACATATGCCTAAAGGATGATGTCATGATGATATCAGATCGTCCTCTCTTACTGTCTCCCTTGTATAGTGTATATATTTTAATAAAGGTTATTGATGTTCACTTGACATAGCCATAAATTATTTTCTATCAACAATCTATAAGATCATCAGTGTAGTGATTGTAACGAGGTCAGCCAGCTGAACATCATAGAATAGCAGGTCAGAGGCTAGGAATACTGCAGTGAGTAACTCGTCGCCTGACTCTCCGAAGTCTGCCCACTATCTGCAAGGCAAAAGTCAGCAGTGTGAAGGAATACTCCTCACTTGCTTCGATAAGTGAAGCCCCAACAACACTCAAGAAGCTGACACCATCCAGGGCAAAGCAGCCTATTTGATTGGCATTACGTCCACAAACACCCATTCCCTCCACCACTTAGTAGCATCAATGTGTTGTATCTACAAGTGCACTGCAGAAATTCATCAAAGATCCTCTGACAGCACCTTTCAAACCCACAACAACTTCCAACTAGAAGGACAAGGGCAGTGGAAATATGGGAACACCATCACCTTCAAGTTCCCCTCCAAGTCATTTATCATCCTGACTTGGAAATATATTGCCATTTCTTCACTGTTGCTGGGTCAAAATTCTGGAATTCCCTCCCTAATGGTATTAATGCAGATCAGGTTGACTGCAGCAGTTCAAGAGAGCAGCTCACCACCAACATCTGAAGGGCAATTAGGGATGGGCAATAAATGCTAGCCAGCCAGCAATGCCCACATCCCACAAAACAAATAAATAAAAAAAATTCCCTGTTTGGGGATTAATCTGTTCTAATTAGGGAGGCCTGGCTGACATATAAGGATGAACACCAGGGATATTGACCCCCTGAATGTCTGACTCAGTGAGAGGTAGTGCTATTGTCAAAAATTATGCATTTGCAAATAAAGGATGATTGGTGATCGGATGCCGGTCTCTGAAGAGTCATTTCAGAAAGACCACAAAATGTAAGAGCAGAAATAGGCCATTCAGCCCATTGAGTCTGCGCAAACTAAACACTAAACCTTCAAACCACCAAGCTACCAGCCAAAGTAGACTAGCAGAATTTTTTTGCATCTTGTTAGGTTCCCATTTATTTTGTTTCCCTACATTTCCTGGTGATCATGTAGAAGATTTCAGATCTTTCAAATCTAGAAAATGGTGTCAACCAAACTTATATAGCTCCCCCATAGACAAGTGGTAAAATCTCATAGGAAAAGCATCTCCTCAATAGCATAGTTGTTAATTAAGGCCAAGTAAGCATGCTGTTGATAAAATAGTCAGAGTTCATTCACTGAGCCTGTGTCCCTTGTGGGTTTAGCATTCATCTCCAATATATGTTAAGTGTGACATATGTTCCAGTTTCAATGATTCTTTCCTAAAACCCTCATTCCTTATGCTGGAAATGTTTTATTGAACTTTTTACCATAAATTATTTATCATCTTTTTAACATTCCTTCAAATCCAAGTCTGCTCAACTTACCCCTTTGCAGTTTGCAGAACAATCTGCAAATCTGAATCTTACATTAATCTGTTCTTTTATTAATGTATAATAACAAACACAGTAAATATAAGCCAAAAGTTAGTCCAGTGCTTCTTGAATCTCCATTTTCTTTTGTAGGTCACAACATATTACGAGACTAATTTTAATATGTCATCATTATCTGAAGATTTATGATGCTTAGCAGATTCTGTCTCTTCCAGAATGTCAAATTCTTTTTACAAAACTTTCACTTAATTAACTCAATGTTCTCAGAAAATCTTCCACGTGCCTTTCTGGACTTTTAAATGATTGGAACAGACCTGGCAATATTTTTCAATTTGCAGTCATGTGCTAAATTGATGCATCAAAAATTATAAATATGGTTTTGATATAATATGAGAAGCAATTGCATTCAATCAATTGTGTTGATAAAGCATTGCCAACCATGCTTTCTAAATAATACCTCAATAAGATACATACTGCATGTCATTATTTCAGCCTTGTCTCCACAGAAAATATTTGTCTTCAGCTTCCCTGGCATACAAGATTCTGTAGTGGTAATGTGTAAATGAGCAAAAATAGCGTTGTTTCTTCTTTCTTGCCAATTTTATGCAGCTTTTCTGTGGATGTTGACTTCTTGCTGGCAAATGTTTGTTGGTAGAATATTTGACTGTGATTACCATCCAAATAGAGCCCAAACCTGGTCTCACTTATACCATGCACTTTGAGAAGCTGGACACTGATCAATAGTAAGAATGCTATTCCTACTTTGCCCTCTTTGTACCTCTGCTGAGCTTAATTGCAGCAACTAACAGAACATCGAATAGTTTCAGTTTTAATTCCTAAATATCATTATTTAATTTGGAATCGGACAGCATTTTGCCTTCTTAAGTAGTTTTGTGCATATTTTCAAAATGAGTATTATTCCCACTGCTTCAAAAGGCATGGCCTTAATTCTGAACTAGATTTGTGCAGTACAATCAGAATTTTAATATCCACATACTGTTGCCAAATGTGCACTTGGAGAAAACAGCCCAATTAAAACTGCTGACAACTTAGTTCCGATTTGTTTGTCTCAACTTACCTTCCTATTAAGTATTTTCTAAGAATTTTTTGTCTGTTACCCTCATTCTCAATCGAATGCAACGTACTGCCCTGTAGTTCTTTCTTATATTACCTTCCAGTGTAATTTTTGTTGAACTTTCAGATTGCTGATAATGATCATAAATTTTATGGAAATCCAAATCATCATTACCATTCCTGCAGTGATAGAATTAAGTACCTTTATTCATTTACATGTACAATTAGAGTGGGGCATCTGGCAGATATGAGCTTGTTTTCCCCTGAGCATAGAGCAGAAGTCCAGTATTGACATGTAATAACCATGCTGCCAGATTCCGTAAGTGTCCATCTGGTACAGGAGGCATTCCAATTTTTGAAGGTTTCAGTGGCGTTTCTCAGAATGTTGCCCTCTGTATCTGGGATGCCCTGACCATGCTGTCACTAGTATTATGACAAATATTGTCAATGTGACTTTTGACACATGAAATGCCTTAACAGGAAGGTGGGGTCTACACTTGTTCACTACACGTTTTGAGAATGTTTTTCAATCAGCTGTTTTATGGGTGGGTCATGAATCTAAGTTAACTGAATATGCCTCAGTCTGTACAATAACTAGGATTTTCCAAGATTGTCTGCAATTGTAGTAATGTCTATTGAAAATTAATGCACTAGAGTTCTGCTGGATTGTCAGCCTTCTTTTTGTGACCACATCTTTTGTTGGACAGCACTGTTGAGAACAGGAAGGCAGAATGACCCGTACCCATCTTCACTTGGGAGGACATGCCAAAAAAGGATGTCTAAATTTAAGTCATTTCTTGTTTTTGTTTCTAGATTTCCTTGTTTTGTTTTGCTAATATTTTGTGTTGAATTTATATCCTGAAGAATGGATGTGTTAGAACTTGAAATATGCTTCAAACTTGCTCACTTATTAGATCAATGGAAGTGAGACAAGAGGAGGGGGACCAATCCACTCGCCAGTGCTAGCAGGAGCAGACTGAACTTGCTTTTGTTAGCCTTTGGGAAATTTGGATGCTCAAGAGAAATGAGGCCAGCCTGGGGAAGAAGGTAAATACTTCCTGTCCTTGATCTGGCGAGCTGCTCCAACACACTTTGAACCTTTCTTTCTCTGCTCAGCATCAACACAGGGAATGGCATAAAGCTTGAACTTTGTGCTGGTAAGTGCAGGCTTTCATCTATAGACAAAGTTTGATCTTAGCAAATAACTTCAGAGATAAAGCATCTTAAGATTAAATGAAGTTGGCCTAACAGACCCAATTGCAAATTCTTGTGTGATTGCATGAAAAATTGCATGCCAGGATGATCAACCAGCTTTGCCCTTACCAGCCATATCTATCAAGATGCCAATAATTATTTTCACTAATGTCAACAACCTACCTGACAGCAGTTGTGGGGAAACTATCTTCAGTTCAATCTAATCCAAGTGAAGAACCTTGACACCACTACCAGAACATTTGCAAATATGTGGAATATATAACGGTGTTTGGACAAGCATTTATGCGTGGCAAGTTTTGGTTGAGAATAACATGACTTTGGATGGGAGAGATAGATGTGTATCTGGTGCTGGAACAGACCTAAAGGGAAAGCTGAAAGATTATAGTTAACAATTACACCATATTATTCAGGCATGCCAGTTGCAGACCCTGATCTGTTTCTGTCAGTTCTGGGGAGGTCGACAACATGTCAATTTGGTGCTGGCACATTTACCTGATGGTAGAATTGAGTTCAGTGACTCCCACATGGACAGATACCTCTGCTTTAGGCAAGGAGCCAAGCATAATTGTGTTGATGTACACCATTACATGCTGTGTACAGTAATAAAGTGAAGTTGTACTGAATCACTTGAGGCTGCTGCCGAATACCATTGTTTTGATTCTCAACAAGCATTGAGAATAATGTCCAAGCAGTGTAAGAAGGACAATCCCCAGTAAGTGCTGAGTACCAAGATAGTTGTATCAGGCAATGGTTCTGAAAGAGTTAGCATTGGAGATAGAGTGGAGTTTCACACAATCTGAAGATGCCATGCAGTTTTATGTGTTAAAAAGAGAAGTCTATCTCAAGATCCTGATGGAGACAAATGTATCATCAATATCTCATTTTTAAAAATGAAACATGTTTCTAGTTAAAGGTGCAATTAACAAAGGACCGCCCTGCAGAGTCAGGGTATTGATGTCTTAATAGTCTTTTAGTCTTCTTAAATGATTTCTTTCCAAACCACCTGTGTTTCTAATTAAATAAGAAATTTATCAACACTGACCATCTTGGGCAGTACAACAACGAGTGTAGAAAGGTCTGCAGAGAGGGAGGAAACGAAATTAAAATGAAGCGGGATGGAACTCCCTTGATGTTTTTAGTTACCTAGGTCTAACTAGCCAGTGTTGACCAATTGCTATCCTGCAATAAAATAAATCTTTTTAAGACATTTGCTGCTTATCATTCAGATTCACTAGTGATTCATCTTTTACTGCTGTTAAACAAATAGGACCTGAGGCCAAATAAAGACAGGTTGGTTGGTGGCACTACTCAACCCCAACCATCATATGGTGAGGTTGGTTCCATAGCAACGTACAACAGAAGTATTTCGCTAAATGTGCAAAAATTCTCAGATACTTGAAAGAGTGACATCATCTGAAGATGTGTGACTTCACTGAGTGAACGGGAATTTATCTTCAACTGGGGGAGATCCCAAAGATGGTGAATATAGACTTGAATGGGTTTGGGTACAGAGAAAAAGCAAATCATAGAGCCATAGAGATGTACAGCATGGAAACAGACCCTTCAGTCCGACTTGTCCATACTGACCAGATATCGTAAATTAATCTAGTCCCATTTGGCAACATTTGGCCAAAAGCCCCCCTAATTTCTTCCTTTTCGTACACCCATCCAGATGCTTTTAAATGTTGTCATTGGACCAGCATCCACCACTTCCTCTGGCAGCTCATTCCATACATGCACCACACTCAGCGTGAAAAATTTACTCCTAAGCTCCCTTTTTAAATCTTTCCCCTCTCACCCTAAACCTATGCCCTCTAGTTCTGGACTCCCCGACCCCAGGGAAAAGACTTTGTCTATTTATCCTAACCATGCCCCTCATGATTTTATAAACTTTTATAAGGTCACCCCTCAGCCTCCGATGCTCCAGGGAAAACAGTCCCAGCTTACTCAGCCTCTCTCTCTATAGCTCAAACCCTCCAACACTGGCAACATCTTTGTAAATCTTTTTTGAACCCTTTCAAGTTTCATAGAACATAGAACATAGAACATAGAAGAATACAGCGCAGTACAGGCCCTTTGGCCCTCGATGTTGCGCCGATCCAAGCCCACCTAACCTATACTAACCCACTATCCTCCATATACCTATCCAATGCCCGCTTAAATGCCCATAAAGAGGGAGAGTCCACCACTGCTACTGGCAGGGCATTCCAATCATTTCACATCATCCTTCCCATTGGAGCGAGACCAGAATTGCAGACAATATTCCAAAAATGGCCTAACCAATGTCCTGTACAGCTGCCAATTCTTATAGGTAAAAACAATAACTGCAGATGCTGGAAACCAGATTCTGGATCAGTGGTGCTGGAAGAGCACAGCAATTCAGGCAGCATCCAACGAGCAGCGAAATCAACGTTTCGGACAAAAGCCCTTCATCAGGAATAAAGGCAGAGAGCCTGAAGCGCGGAGAGATAAGCTAGAGGAGGGTGGGGGTGGGGAGAGAGTAGCATAGAGTACAATGGGTGAGTGGGGGAGGAGATGAAGGTGATAGGTCAGGGAGGAGAGGGTGGAGTGGATAGGTGGAAAAGGAGACAAGCAGGTCGGACAAGTAATGGGGACAGTGCTGAGCTGGAAGTTTGAAACTAGGATGAGGTGGGGAAAGAGGAAATGAGGAAGCTGTTGAAGTCCACATTGATGCCCTGGGGTTGAAGTGTTCCGAGGCGGAAGATGAGGCGTTCTTCCTCCAGGCGTCTGGTGGTGAGGGAGCAGTGGTGAAGGAGGCCCAGGACCTCCATGTCCTCAGCAGAGTGGGAGGGGGAGTTGAAATGTTGGGCCACGGGGCAGTTTGGTTGATTGGTGTGGGTGTCTCGGAGATGTTCCCTAAAGCGCTCTGCTAGGAAGTGCCCAGTCTCCCCAATGTAGAGGAGACCGCATCGGGAGCAACGGATACAATAAATGATATTAGTGGATGTGCAGGTAAAACTTTAATGATGTGGAATGCTCCTTTAGGGCCTCTGACTCCACACACAACTTCCCACTACTATCCTTGATTGGCCCTAATCTTACTCTTGTCATTCTTTTATTCCTTAAATACCTATAGAAAGCCTTAGGGTTTACCCTGATCCTATCCACCAACAACTTCTCATGTCTCCTCCTGGCTCTTCTGAGCTCTCTCTTTAGGTCTTTCCTGGCTATCTTGTAACCCTCAAGCTCCCTAATTGAGCCTTCACATCTCATCCTAACATAAGCCGCCTTCTTCCTCTTGACCAGAGATTCCACTTCCTTCATAAACCACGGCTCTCGCGCTTGACAGCTTCCTCCCTGCCTGACAGGTACATGCTTATCTAGGACACACAGGAGCTTTTCCTGGAATAAGCTCCACATTTCTAATGTGCCTATCCCCTGCAGTTTCCTTCCACATCCTGTGCTTCCTAAGTCTTGCCCAATCGCATCGTAATTGCCTTTCCCCCAGCTGTACTCTTGCCCAGTGATATACACCTATCCCTTTCTATTAGTAAAGTAAAAATAACAGAATTGTGATCGCTATCACCAAAATGCTCACCTACTTCCAAGTCTAACATCTGGCCGGGCTCATTACACAGTACCAAATCTAATGTGGCTTCGCCTCTTGTTGGCATGTCTACATACTGTGTCAGGAAGCCCTCCTGCACACACTGGACAAAAACGGACCCATCTATAATCCTCATAGTATTGTGTTCCCAGTCAATATTTGGAAAGTTGAAGTCCCCCATGACAACTACCCTGTCTTTCTCACTCCTATCGAGAATCATCTTTGCTATCCTTTCCTCTACATCTCTGGAACTATTCAGAGGCCTATAGAAAACTCCCAACAGGGTGACCTCTCCTTTCCTGTTTCTAACTTCAGCCCATACTACCTCAGTTGACAAGTCCCCAAACATTCTTTCTGCAACTGTTATAATGTCCCTGACCAACAATGCCACACCTCGCCCTCTTTTACCATCTTCTCTGTTCTTACTGAAACCTCTAAATCCTGGAACCTGCAACAACCATTCCTGTGCTTGCTCTAACCATGTCTCCAAAGTGGCCACAACATCGAAGTCCCAGGTACCAACCCATGCTGCAAGTTCACCCACCTTATTCTGGATGCTCCTGGCATTGAAGTAGACACACTTCAAACCAACTTCTTGCTTGCTGGTGCCATCTTGCGTCCCTGAAACTTGATTTTAGACCTCCCTACTCTCAACCTTTTCTATACTCGAACTATAATTTTGGTTCCCATCCCCCTGCTGGATTAGTTTAAACCCACTCCAATAGCCTTAGCAAATTTTCCTCCCAGGATATTGGTAGCCCTCTGGTTCAGATGAAGACCATCCTGCTTGTAGAGGTCCCACCTACCCCAGAAAGAGCCCCAATTATCCAAGAATCCAAAACCCTCCCTCCTGCACCATCCCTGTAGCCACGTGTTCAACTCCTCTCTCTCCCTATTCCTTGCCTCACTAGCACGTGGCACGGGCATCAAACCAGAGACAACAACTCTGTTCATCCTAGCTCTAAGCTTCCATCCTAGCTCCCTGAATTTCTGCCTTAAATCCCCATCTCTCTTCCTACCTATGTCATTGGTGCCTATGTGGACCACGACTTGGGGCTGCTCCCCCTCCCCCTTAAGGATCCCAAAAACACGATCAGAGACATCACGAACCCTGGCACCTGGGAGGCAACACACCAACCGTGTGTCTCTCTCATCCCCACAGAACCTCCTATCTGTCCCCCTAACTATGGACTCCCCAATGAATACTGCTCTGCTCCTCTTCCACTTTCCCTTCTGAGCAGCAGGGACAGACTCTGTGCCAGAGCCCTGTACCCCACTGCTTTCTGCTGGTAAGTCGTCCCCCCTCAACAGTATCCAAAATGGTATACTTATTGTTGAGGGGAATGGCCACAGGGGATCCCTGCACTGTCTGCCGGTTCCCTTTCTGTCCCATGACTGTAACCCATCTGCCTTTTTCTTATACCTTAGGAGTGACTTCCTCCCTGTAACGCGTCTCAATAACCCCCTCTGCCTCCCGAATGATCCGAAGTTCATCCAGCTCCAGCTCCAGCTCCAGTTCCCTGATGCGGTTTTTGAGGAGCTGGAGTTGGGTGCACTTCCTGCAGATGTAGTCAGCAGGAACACTAGTGGTGACCCTTACCTCCCACATTCTGCAGGAGGAACATTCAACTGCCCTAACCTCCATTCCCACTATTCTAAATTCCCAAAGAGACTGTTGAAAAAATAAGGAATTAAAAAAACCCATTACCTTACCAATCTGACGCACAGGTCCTTTTTTTTGGTTAGAGGAGGAGGATGGGTGGGAGACACTACCCGAATAAAGTTTCCGGTAACGCAACCACACAAATATATGACTTCCTAGAAGTCCTTTGCTTCTCCCTCGCCACTCTGGCAAAATGGAGGACCGACTCCCGAGTTAAGTCCCTTTTAATGTGGGAAAACTCATCCTTCCCAGCAGCCCTTGCTTCACCTCTTCTTCTCTCCTCGCCGCTCTGGCAAAATGGCCAGAGTATTCTGCCCTCTCTCCGCGATATACTCATTCCTGGCACCTGGAAGGCAACTCACCATTCTGATCTCTCGCTGTTGGCCATAGAAGCATTTGTCTGTGCCCCTGACTAGAGAATTCCTTATGACAATCAATCGCTTAGAACCAGACATATCCCTTGTTGCTTTAGAGCAATTCTCAGTACCAGAAACTTGGTTGTTCTCACTACATTCCCTCAAGAGTCCATCATCTCCTACATTTTCCAAAACAGCATACTTGTTTGAGATGGGATAGCCTGCAGACATAATCATCAGTAACATTGAAATTCTCCCTAATATCCCACATCCAAAAGGAAGAGCACATCACTCGACGAAAGGCCATCTTTGCACCTTAACAATCTACAGACCCAGAAAATAGTAGTTTTACTGCTCTAAAAAAATGCTCTGTTTAACTTAGTATCTATGTTTCATATTTTTAAAATTTAATCAAGAGACAGATTTCCATAAAACATATAATTAAGAAAGAACCCGCTCGACTCACTATTGTAAAATTACAAAAAAACAAAGAACAGCAAGGTTACACTTAAAAAATATGCTTTTGGTGCTCTCCTGTTGTGAACTCTCCCACACAGATTCCTCCAATGTCAGCTGTGAACTTCGCTGTTTGTTAATTTTTCTGAGATGTACTCCAATATCCAGAGATACTTGAACTCAAACAGCAAAGGCAGTAACTGTGCAGATTCACTGCTGTGCCAGACAGCAGTGTGGGTTTCTTTCTTGTTTGAATCACTTTCCATTTGGTCTCTGCCTTTGCCTCTCTTACTCCTTTTTAAAGTGCCATTGTTTTGATTTTGTTCCCACAAAGTTCCTAAACAATGAAACAGCTTAAAAAACAGGAATTGCTGTTCCTTGGATTTGAGAATACTGAAAATACTTCAAAAAAGGACCAGCTCTAATAGCCACAATTTTTTCCTGTCCTCCATCTTGGATTGTGTTGGGGATCAAAGTAAAGGTTCTAAACATGATGCCAACAGAAGAAAATAGCTGATTTGTGAATAGCTGCAGAGTTGTATTTATCATTTTAAATTCATTCTTATTTTATTTCTTTTAATATTAGACACTCTGTTCAATAGAGGCATGGCAGGGCACTTTAGTTCTGTGGAGTGCATGACCTACTCCCTGTCTGAACTCCAAGATGCTTCTCTTGTTCTGGACACATGGAATGTTATCAGCTGCATATGCTTGATCCCTGTATATTTCAGAGGTTGAATAGCAGCTTGAATCGCTCTGCATGGCTGAGAATTGTTTGCATAGGATGGTCACTTGGAGATTAAGGGTATACAAGCAGAAAGAGTGAATGGGTGACTTTATTGTGAGGGGAACTGAATGCAAGAGAAAGGAAGTTATGCTTCAGTTAAACAGGGCATTGATGAGACTGCTTCTGGAGTATTGTATAACGTACTAGTCACTGTATTTATGGAATGATGCCAATACATTAGAAGAAATTTAGAGAAGACTTACTAAACGAATACATCACATGTGGGATGCATTAGGAACAAAAGCTAGACAGGCTAGCCCTGGGTCCTCTGAAGATCAAAAAACTCGCATGTGACATCATTGAAATGTTTAAGGTTCTGAGGGAACTTGACCAGGTGGATACTGAAAGGATGTTTCTTCTTGCAAGAGAATCTGGAACTAGGGGTCATAATTTAAAAATAATGGGGTGCCCATTTTAACACAGAAATGAAGAAACATTTTTTCTCAGAGGTTGTAAGTCTTTACAACCCCCTTCCTGAAAAGGCAGTAGATGTGGAACCTTTAAATATTTTTAAAGCACAGGTAGTTAGATTGTCAATTATCAGTGGGATGAAAGGTAAATACGGGCATGCAAGATTGTAAAGTTGAGGTTAAAATCAGATCAGCCATTGATCGTATTGAGTGGGGGGACAGGCTTGAAGGGCCAAGTGGTCTACTCCTGTTCCTTGTTCTTTATTTGTATCCTCGGTAATCAAACAGGAACAGATAGCAAATGCAAGAGACGTATAACATTGCCTTATACTTCAACAGATATTTAGTTCTCAATACTGGTGAGAATGATGGTTCCTCTGGGAAGTGCAGCTGGAGCTAAATTCACAGCACCATACTGAATCAACCTTATGAAAGGAAATGGAACGTTGACACCGAATTCTATAGTTATGGGTGTAATTCCATGTTTTTGCATCCACAGATTGTAACTAATATCAGGAATTGCTGGAAGACTCAGCAGGTATAAATCTGGGTTGGTATGGTCCTTCCTTGACCATACTTCAGAATGTCATTGAAAGGTTTTGTCACAATCTGAAGGGAGAGTTGTAGTTTAAGGAGTTGATAGTTCTTATGAAAAATATGGGCCATTCAGCTCTTCATGTTTGCTCTGACATTCAATATGATCACAGCTGATCATCCAACTTAGTACCCTGTTCCTGCTTTCTCCTATACCCTTTGATCCCTTCAGCCTTAAGAATGACATCTAATTCCTCCTTGCAAACATTCAACGTTTTGGTTTCAAATGTTTAGAATCTCAGTGCTGTCAGAGTCCATGCATCAGGAAGCTGAGGAAGAATGGTATATCTTCTGCCTCCACACTAGGGCGAGAGGTCTTTGGTGCAGATGCCACTAGACCTGGAGCAGGAAGTTTGTGTGCACAATGTTAGTAGACACATGTATGATGCTACTAATGTCAACACTGTATTTGCCAGCCCTCTTTGCTCCATGTAAATAAGTATATGTTGTTTATTTTGCAATTATAAAATAGTTTTGGATCACTAAGTGTTATGGATGGCTCTAATTTCTGATGCAGGCAGTTCAGGCAATCAGGTCACAGGCATCCTGACCATTAGTTGAAGTTGCAATGGTAACTGATGGCAGAGCGAGAGAGGTTATGATCTAGTCCTGCAAAAGTCTATTTTGTAAGCAGTGTTTTAAAAAAAATAATAAATGTGTCATATTTTATAATAGTATGGTTTCCAGCTGTCTTGCATCAAAGACATTCTGAACCTACTAACGTAATACATGTATGGTGGCAGTGGACTGGCAGCCATTTGACGAGGGTTTCTGCAATTACAGGGAAAGGTGGTAAAGACAGGAAGCAGCCAGCTTAGCTGCGCTCTTTTGAAAAATGCTTCTGGTGCAATCAGTGACAAATAGCTGCCAGACAACTGAATATAGGCACATGGGGATATGGAGAAAGTTGTACTCCTTCCTGAACCTCTGGTTCATACAAAGGATCTTCACCAGGCGGAACAACTAATGTCACCATTTTAATCACTATTACACTGTCTCTGGACCCACAGAGAAACTAGACAGGTCATCAGATTAAGTTGGTCCAACATTCAGCCTGTGGAAGAGCTGATGATATTATAATAGAACAATAGATCAATAAGGAAACTATTGGATATGCATAAGTCCTTAATGGCTTTGACTCCAACTTTAGTTTGAAATACGATGCTGGTACAAAAGAGGAAAAGTACAACACAAAACACTTGAATCACTATTGATTCCTCTCAAATGATTTTTTTATCATAGAATCCCTGTAGTGTGGAAGCAGACCATTGGCCCATTGAGTCCACAACAGCCTTCCGAAGAGCATCCCACCCAAACCCACCCCATTCCAGTAACCTTGCATTTCCCATAGCTAACCCACCTAGCCCATACATCCCTGGGCACTATGGATAATTTAGCATGGCCAATCCATCTAACCTTCACATCTTAGGACTGTGGGAGGAAACTGGAGCAAACCCATGCAGTTACAGAGAGAATGTGCAAACTCCATACAGACAGTCACCCAAGCTGGAATTGAACCTAGTTCCCTGGTGTTGAGGCAGTAGTGCTAGCCACCATACCACCTCAATTGTTATTGCTTCAAGATCACACAGATTATGATACAGAACTCAGAATATCTGTGGAGCAGAGCAGAAAGAGACAGGTGCGTTAATGATCATTGTTAGAGGCTTCCAATTTTGTCATTTTTTTATTCAAGTCATAGGTAAAAGTTCGAAACGTTTCTTTCTACAAAATAAAACTTTAATGCTCATTCACTCCAATTAATATACTCCAAGGATTTAAAAATTATATTCAACATTAAGCTGCTAGATGGGGTAGCATGCATTTGACGAGTGTCAATTCGAGAGGTGAAGGGCTTTTATCCAAAGCATTAATTCTCCTGCTCTTCGGATGCTGTCTGACCTGCTGTGCTTTTCCAGCACTACACTTTTGACATTAGTGTCAATTCTATGCAGAAATAAAATTGGTTTGCTGGGCAACAGACTGCATTGCTGTCATTACCTCCTAAATAAGCACAGTGCTTACACTGATACCACTGACAATTACGAATATCAGGCACAATGGGCTGAATTGCCTCCTTCTGAACCTAATTCTGTGATGCTGAGAAAGCTATATGGGCCACACAGATGGTGCCCCATGGCATTGCTCTTGTCCCTCGAGAATCAATGTCATACCCATGGAGTTACTAGAAGTGTCACTGCGTGAACTCTTTCCTTTTTCTTTTAATCAAGTAAATGTTGGGATCTGGGTGGGTTGCTCTTCGGCGGGTCAGTGTGGACTTGTTGGGCCGAAGGGCCTGTTTCCACTCTGTAAGTAATCTAATCTAATCTAAACTGCTGTAAAATCCTGTGGCATACAGGTCAATTTTGCACAGCTAGTAAATATTATATCAAATAAAAGTCACTGAATCTCGTATAAATAAGAAATAAAACTACATATTTGCGGAAGTAAACTCTACGGGCAATTGAAGTTACAGACTTGCATTCGGATAGCATATTTTACATCAGGGTGTCCAAATCACATTTACAGTCAACTAAATCTGCTGTCACAATGATAATGCAGGGAATGTATGACCAATGTATGCATTGTGACAGTTTCACACTGATCAATACGGTACATGATCAGATAATCTATATTAGGTTGCTAGCTGAGGCAGAAATAATATTCAGAACACTGGAGAGAAGTTGATTCTTGTTTGAAGAGTGCCATGGTCCTTATATGTCCATCTGAGATGACAGGTTGGGCTATTGCAGTTTATTTTATCTAAAGGGTGATACCAGAGACAGTGCAATTGTAATACACTGAAGCATCAGCCTGGATTATATGCTCATGTGCTTGGAGTGGGTTAAGACTCGTGCTACCATAATAAATAAGAACAACACATGAAGCCATTAACATAGGATAGCAACCAGACGTTATTTCAGGAATTCACGATGAATTCATTCACCCAGAGAGTGGTTGGAAATGGAATTTGCTACCATAAGGAGTAGGTGAGACAAACAGTGTTGGTGTATTGAAGGGGAAGCTGAATAAGAATGTGAGACAGAAAGTTCGAAAAAATGGCAAGAGTATCAAGTTGAGCATGAATACTAACAGAGAAGGGTTGGCTTATTGGTCTGTTTCTGTGATGTACATTTACGTGATTCTACATAATGTAGATAGAAACATGATGAGACCAGGCAATTCTTGAGCAAATGCCTCCTCAGACATTAAATTTCCTTCCTTAATGAAGATTTGCTTTCCTGTGTAATTGATGACTTGTTATTACAATTATTCACATTTGTTCCTTCAAAAACATGCCATGTTTTGGAACAATATTTTGTCAGTGTATTGTATTGTTAATTGTAGAGGATTATTGACATTCCTCTCAGCTTCACTAAAGCAGAAAATTGTTGAGAGCTTTTTCAGGTGAAAAATAATTTTCAGAGCCATGAAAACATACAAATTCCAATTTTGTTGCTTTCAGGTGTGCTGTGGGAAATCTTGCTCCAAATTTTATTCCTGATTTACTCTATGTTCTGTTTGATTATGTATGATTTAGACAGAATGAAGCGGAGTCACAGGCATACACTATATTTATTAGCATGTAACATTTATTTAAATTTGGCCTAATGCTAAGTTTTGTTCCGTGAGTAAGGGGTCTTAACTCAATATACATCAGCCATACCAAATGAGTACATTTTGTATTCTGAAAACTGGCCAACTCAGAGAGAAATTACTATTTGAGATTCTGCTAAGAGCTTTCTTTAATCTGAACTACCTCTTGCTTTCTGCATTATTTATCGTTATCCGTTGTGAGATGTTGTCATCACTGGCGAGGCCATATTTATTGTCCATCTCTAATTTCCATTGAGGTGTGTGGCTTGCTGAGTGATTTCAAAGTCACATAGGTCTGGAGTCACATGTAAGCCAGACTGGTAAGGGGAGCAGATTTCATTCTTTAAAGAATATTAGTGAACCAGAAAGGAGTTTACAACAATTCCGGGTAGTTTCATGATCACTATGATTGAGATTAGCTTTCTATCCCAAATTTATAAATAAAGTTAAATTGCCTCATTTGACCAAGGGACATTTGAACCTGTCTCTCTAAAACATCGGTTTAGACCTCAGGATTACAAGCCCAGAGACATTACAACCAAAGCAAAATCCTCCTTATTGTTTGGCTGGCACACTGCCATTTATCTCACTTTTACTTTAGTTTGCTTTACTTTGATTTTCAACCAATTTTCTCCTTTATTTTAGCTTATATTGGACATTAAGCAGCATCAAACAAAGTTGCTATTCCTATGCTAGTTCCCACAGCAGTGCAGTTTTGTACCTGTGGAAAATATTCTTATGCTACGACAGTGAGCTTCAAAGAAAACCTAGAGATCCTGTGTTGGCAGTTAAGGCCCAGGGCAGGATGGTACATTAGGACTCAATAACTGGGACACTAAAAGGTAATCATGTTCAGACTGGGGGAAGGACCCATAATTACTGCACCTGCCCTTGTTAGAAGTCCCTTTCGTCAATCACCTGAGAAGAATGAGTAGAATGCAGCACGTCTTAGTAGGAATCTGTTAGAATATCTGCTACGTCTTGGTAGGGATCTGTTGGAATATCTGCTATGTCTTGGTAGGGATCTGTTGGAATATCTGCTATGTCTTGGTAGGGATCTGTTGGAATATCTGCTTAAAATCCAAAGGAACGGACTCAATCAGGGAGAAAAACAATCTCAGCATAAGCGAGAGTGCAAAAATGTTTTAAGGTTTCACCCAGAGCAGAGCAGTAGGGAGGAAAGGAGAGTAGTAGAAAAGTAAGTTAGAATGGTGCGTGACTAATGAAACTGACAGGGGAAGAGTAAGAAAAATGAATACAGGGAGGCAAAGTTGAGTGACAATGGTGAGCCAGGTGCCAGTTGTCTCCACACTAATAAAATAGGAAGCAGAAATTGTTAGAGAGGGGAATAGCCGCAAGGTACTCCTCACTGCATGTCTGACCCTTCTGGCAGTCACCCATCTATCTGGCTGAGAAATATCATGGTGGCAACGTGTGGCAGAATTGAGCAGTTGACTGAGAATGGGGTGCATGTAGATTTCAGTCAAAACACTTATAAGTTGTGATATCTGAGCAAAAGAGGCTGAATGGTGCCCAGTCAACTGCAAAGACAGTGAATTTGGCTTAGAAACAGCAGAGCTCAGCAGTGAGGTCAAAGTGCTTCTGTTGAGGTCAAAGTATGGGCTTTGGTGAGTGCTGGCCTTCGCTGAGGAGGGCGAGCAGTTTCAGGGTACAGCAAGGTCAGCTCTTTCCTTTTCATCCGATAGTTAATAGAATGGTAGTTCTGGCAGTTAGTGGAGTGGTATGCTCCTTCTATGAGGTCAGGGAGAAGTCAAATGTCCCTGACAACTCTGTCTGAAAGAAGTGTATCCACCTGCGTGTGGATCTGCTAGAGAGACTGTTGGTTTCACTGAGGAGTATACAGGAGGCACAAAGTTTTATTAATAGGAATTACAGGAATGTGGTCACCAAAGATTCAGCCAGGTAGATGGGTAACTACCAGGAGAGGCAGACATGCAGTCAGGAGTCCCTTGCGGCTATTCCCCTCTCTAACAAATATACTGCTTTGGATAATTTTGGTCTTTCAGGGAAAAACAACAGCAGAAGCCAGATCAGTGGCATCATGATTGACTTTGTTCTACAACAGGGAGGGTTGAAGTGTAGACTTTATGGTCAGGGGTATAGATAGGCATTTCTGTGGCCATCAGTGAGTCTCCAGGATGGTGCATAGCCTCCCTTGTGTAAGCGTAAAGGATGTGTTGACTGGCACAGGACGTTCTGAAAAGGGGTGGATGGTCCATATTGATACAAAGACAAAGGCAAAAAGAGAGTTGAGGTCCTGCAAGGGAAATTTAGAGAGTCAGGTAGAATGTTAAAAAGGCAGACCTTCAGGGCTGTAATCTCAGGATTTCCTATGCCACATGCTGGTGAGGTCAGACATTGGAAGATAATATAGTTAAATGTATGGCTAAAGACCTAGGGTAGGAGGAAGGACTTCAGATATCTGGATCATTGGGATTTCTTCCAGGGTTGGAGGGATCTGTACAGGAAGTACTGGTTGCATTTAAACTGGACAGATACCAATATCCTTGCAGGAGAATTTGCTAGTGCTACATGGTTTATATTGAAGATAACTCATCTCTGAAGTACTGAGGTGATAAAAGGCCTGACTGACAGTTCTTCTCTCCACCTGGTTCTATATCTGTGAGCAATGTGTCCGCTCCCTTGCTGTCTCTGCTTCATCTGCCTCTCATGCTTTGCCCAAAGCAGGATGCTATCATGAACTTCTGATTGGGGGGAGGGATAAGTTGTCTGAATTGAGATCAGAACCATATGCAATAGCATTTTCACCAAGCTAGCGTTTAGCTTGAGCTGCACCAGGAGTATGAGTGTGTGACACTGAAGCCCTTTGCACCAAAATTACCAATACTACAGAGACTAATTTCAATACTTTTGAAGAAGAACCTGACAACAAAAACTGTGCTCATACTTTGAGTCAGGTAAGTACTGCCTGTACACAGAAAATTGAAAGTAAAACATTGATTGAAATTAATACAGATCAGTATTAATCAGTTATCTATTCATCAGTCTATCCATGTCATTCATTTTCTAGTCAGTCTTTGCCATCTACTTCGCAGTTTTACAGCTCACATTCTTGCAGATGAGTCTCAAGTGCTTATTCTGAATAAATATTAATGTCATTATACAGTGGGGGTAATGTAATGAAAGCTGTATTCAGCCAGTTCTAATTGAGAACTTTAAAACAGACAGATCACAATGTCTGTAATAGCTCAAGCTGCAACAGCTCAAGCTGCAACTCAGTGATAACCAAACAATAATAAGAGACAAGCCACAGAAAAAAGAGGTTTCTGAGCTCTTCACTTTCCAGACTTTCTCTGTCCAGTCTTTATACACCCAACCCTCCTCTCAACTCAATCATTGAAAGGGAAAGGTAGTTATTTTATTATAAATAGGTAGACTCTACACTCCACTCAGAGTAAAGGAAAAGGTGAGAGAGATTTGTACATTTTCATTGTTGAGGTTCCTGAGGATTCCTTAAGCATGTACTTTTTTTTCCTTTTTTGATATTTTTATACTAATGCTTTTGCTGATTTTCATGACCCAGGAATTAAACAGGAGTAGCACTTCAGAAAACACTGAAACTGTCACTCATTTCTCTTGCACAGTTGGTCTGGGAAAGAAAAAGTGAGGTCACTATGGGTCTTGCTTCAGTGATAATCAAGGAAAATAATAAGCAACAATAAATGTCTTAAGCTACAGTGATCAAACTTTCCTGATTTCTGGTACCATAAGTTTCTTGTGGGGATGGGAGGTGAACGATTAATAGGGTTGATTGCTGATTGTTCATACACCCTGAGGTGGGTCACGAGTTGTGTCATCTGCATGTTACTGCTCTCATTATTCAACAAGCATGTGGGAGACCAGACACTCCATCTCCCATTTAATTATGATAACTTTTCTGCTTAGAAATTCAACAAGTGCTGGGCAGGTTTGTATCCTTTTAGAAAAGACTCAGGAATAATGGCATTATGCTAAGAGGACACAGAGTTTTGCAAAATGGGTCTTGCTTTTTTTTTTCTGAACCTAGTCATCCAGATAGACATTTCCAAATGGAAGGGCCTGAAAAGAACTAAACTCTGCCATCAAAAGTGATGTTTTATCTGATTTATTGTGAATTAAAAAGGGAAAGGCCTGCCAGTTAAGACTAAAATTAAGAATATTTGTGATTCTATGCATCATGAGTTCAAATGTTGCACTCAATTTCATCAAGTTCCTCTCCCTGATAATTTAGATTAGATTGCCTACAGTATGGAAACAGGCCCTTTGGTCCAACAAGTCCACACCGACCCTCTGAAGACTAACCCTCCCAGACTGATTCCCGAACCTATATTTACCCCTGACTAATGCATCTAGCACTATGGGCAATTTAGCATGGCCAATTCACTGATCTGTACATCTTTGGATTGTGGGAGGAAACCAATGCAGACACGGGAAGAATGTGCAAACACCACATAGACAGGGTGAGGCGGGGATTGAACCTGGGTCCCTAGTGCTGTGAGGCAGCAGTGCTAATCACTGAGCCATTGTGCTGCCCCAATTGAGCTACATGCTGCCCTACTGAGCCCACCGTTAGACACTGGCTTGTTTCTTTTTGCATCGCTGAACAGAGTATTTAATTGAGTATTTTGCATCAGTATTTACTGTGGAAAAGGATATGGAAGATATAGACTGTAGGGAAATAGATGGTGACATCTTGAAAAATGTCCAGATTACAGAGGAGGAAGTGCTGGATGTCTTGAAACGGGTAAAGGTGGAAAAATCCCCAGGACATGATCAGGTGTACCCGAGAACTCTGTGGGAAGTTAGAGAAGTGATTGCTGGGCCTCTTCCCGAGATATTTGCATCATTGATGGTCACAGAAGAGGTGCCGGAAGACTGGAGGTTGGCAAACGTGGTGCCACTGTTTAAGAAGGGTAGTAAGGACAAGCCAGGGAACTATAGACCAGTTAGTCTGATCTCGGTGGTGGGCAAGTTGTTGGAGAGAATCCTGAGGGACAGAATGTACATGTATTTGGAAAGGCAAGGACTGATTCGGGATAGTCAACATGGCTTTGTGCGTGGGACATCATGTCTCACAAACTTGAATGAGTTTTTTGAAGAAGTAACAGAGAGGATTGATGAGGGCAGAGCAATAGATGTGATCTATATGGACTTTAGTAAGGCGTTCGACAAGGTTCCCCATGGGAGACTGATTACCAAGGTTAGATCTCATGGAATACAGGGAGAACTACCCATTTCGATACAGAACTGGCTCAAAGGTAGAAGACAGAGGATGGTGGTGGAGGGTTGTTTTTCAGACTGGAGGCCTGTGACACAAGGATCAGTGCTGGGACCTCTACATTTTGTCATTTACATAAATTATTAGGATGTGAGCATAAGAGGTATACAGTTAGTAAATTTGCAGATGACACCAAAATTGGAGATGTAGTGGACAGCGAAGAGGGGTACCTCAGATTACAATAGGATCTTGACCAGATGGGCCAATGGGCTGAGAAGTGGCAGATGGAGTTTAATTCAGATAAATGCGATGTGCTGCATTTTGGGAAAGCAAATCTTAGCAGGACTTATACACTTAATGGTAAGGTCCGAAGGAATGCTGCTGAACAAAGAGACCTTGGAGTGCAGGTTCATAGCTCCTTGAAAGTGGAGTCGCAGGTAGATAGGATAGTGAAGAAGGCATTTGGTATGCTTTCTTTTATTGGTCAGAGCATTGAGTACAGGAGTTGGGAGGTCAAGTTGCGGCTGTACAGGATATTGGTTAGGCCACTGTTGGAATATTGCGTGCAATTCTGGTCTCCTTCCTATCGAAAAGATGTTGTGAAACTTGAAAGGGTTCAGAAAAGATTTGTAAGGATGTTTCCAAGGTTGGAGGATCTGAACTATAGGGAGAGGCTGAACAGGCTGGGGCTGTTTTCCCTGGAGCGTCGGAGGCTGAGGGGTGACCTTATAGAGGTTTACAAACTTATGAGGGGCATGGATTGGGTAAATAGGCAAAGTCTTTTCCCTGGGGTCGGGGAGTCCAGAACTAGAGGGCATAGGTTTACGGTGAGAGGGGAAAGATATAAAAGAGACCTAAGGGGCAACCTTTTCACACAGAGGGTGGTATGTGTATGGAATGAGCTGCCAGAGGAAGTGGTGGAGGCTGGTACAATTGCAACATTTAAGAGGCATTTATGAATAGGAAGGGTTTGGAGGGATATGGGCTGGGGGCTGTCAGGTGGGATGAGATTGGGTTGGGATATCTGGTCGGCATGGACGGGTTGGACTGAAGGGTCTGTTTCCATGCTGTACATCTCTATGACTCTATAATGGAGGGAGGGAAAAAAATTACTAATTTGTGCTCAACCTTTATGCATATTGATTACTCTTACTGTAATCATTGTTGATAGTAGTTTGGTGAAGTTGAAAGATATGCCAATAATATGGAAACTCAAGCTTGTAGCAAGGAAAAAGTTCATACGCATTATCTGTATTGCTCAGCACCTGGACAATAAATATGTAGAACATTTGTATTCCTCCTATCATCTATTACTTTCCAGCCATGGGATCAACCCTGGTTCAATGGACAGTATAGGAGGGCATCCCAGGAGCAGCACCAGACATACGTGAAAATGTTTAGATTAATTTTAGTATCATGTGTGCAAGAGTACAGTGAAAAGTACTATCTTAGAATACAATAGTTAGAATTAAAAATAAGAACCAAAAAAGAAACATAAGCAAAAAGAAAAGATAATGTCCAGACTACCCTCACTGCTGCCGCTGCCATGAGTCTTGAGCTAGGCTCATCAGTACTGCCTGCGCCAGACCCACCAATGTCAAAGTTGCTATGCTCCAGTGCCAACACTTGCTGCTGGGTCCAACTCACTGCTGACGTCGTCACTATCTTGAATCAGTTAAAGTATCAGAGTCCACAACCTTCCTGAACAAATGCAAGAGTGTAACCCTTTGAACCAGTGCTGCTATCAGAGCTGCCGTTAATGCCAGTGCCCCCAATACCACTACTGCCTTGAGTCCTGCACTGGGCCCACCAATATCAAAGTCACCACCCTCTGGTGCCACCTCTCGTCACTGGTGTTGTCAACACCACCAGGTCCACCGCAGTCGAGCTCCCCAAGTGCAGAGATAAGAGAGAACTGTAGAGGAAGGAAAAATATAAAGAAAAGAAGAAAAAGAGAAATGGATGGAAGAAAGCAACAGATGAGCAGGAGTATGGCTGCTGCTCCACTGCCTCATCTTGGATAAGAATATGAGGTGTCAACCTGGTGAAGCTACGAAACAGGACTACCCATGTGCCAAACAGCATAAGCAGCAAGTGATGGACAAGGCTAAGCAATTCCATGACCAATGGATCAGATCTAAGGTCTGTGGTCCTGCCACATCCAGTTGGGAATGGTGGTGGACATTTCAATAACACAATGGAGGAGGAGGAGGAGGCATAACAAATATCCCTTCTGTGCCTGCATTTTACCAGAGGATAGTCCAGCTGTCTTTTTACTTTTAAAATTTAATTTACAAAGTCCAGGACTTTAGGCCTGTATTTGAGAATAGGGGGACTTTTGCTCAGTCCTACATCATCCTCAATGATGGAAGAGCCCGGCACATCAATACAGATGATAAGACTGAAGTATTTGCAGCAATCTTCAGCCAGAAGTTTCGGGTGGGTGTTCATCGCTGCCTCATCCAGTGGTCAACAGCATTACAGATGCAGTCTTCAGCAAATTTGATTCATCCTATGTAATATCAAGAAACAGTTAGAGGCACTGGATGCTGCAAAGGTTATGAGCTCTGACAACATTCCAGCAGTAAGATTAAAGACTTGTACTCCAGAACTTGCCGTGCCCCTCGCCAAGCTGTTCCAGGACAGTGACAACACTGGCATTCACCTGGAAAATCTCCCAGCTATGTTGTGTACCCAAAAAGCAGGACAAATCCAAACCGGACAATTACTGTCCCATTAGTCTATTCTCGATCATCAGTTAAAGTGTGATGGAAGTTGTCATCAGTAGTACTATCAAACAGCATCTGCTCAACAATAACCTGCTCAGTGACACCTAGTTTGGGTTCCAACAGGGCCACTCATTACAGACTTCATTACAGACCTCATTATAGACTTGGTTCAAACATGGAAAAAAAGAGCTGAATTCCAGAGGTGAGGTGGGAATGACAGTCCTTGATATTAAGGCAGCATTCAACCGAGTGTGGCATCAATGAGGTGGCAAACTTTCAGCTGGTTGAAGTCATACCTGGCACAAAAGAAGGTGACTGTGGTTCCTGGAGATCAGTCATCTCAGCTCCAGGAGTTTCTCAGGGTGATGTCTTAGGCCCAACCATCTTCAGTTGCTTCATCCACAACCTTCCTTCTATTATAAGGTCAAAAGTGGGGATGTTCGCTGATGATTGCACATTCCTCAGATATTGAAGCATCATAAGTTCAAATGCAACAAGATCTGGACAATATCCAGGCTTGGGCTGACGAACGGCAAGTAACATTCGTGCCCCACAATGCACGCCACCATTCCTTGACTTTCAATATTGTTACAATCGCTGAATCTCCTACCATCAACATCCCTGAGGTTAACACTGATTAGAACCTCAACTGGACCCGACACATAAACACAATGGCTAGGAATACTGCTATGTGTAACTCACATCCTGATTTCCCCAAAGCTATCCAATATCTACAGTGCACAAATCAGGAATGTGATGGAATCCTCCTCATTTGCCTGGATGGGTGCAGTCCCAACAACACTCAAGAACCTTGATGCCACCCAGGACAAAGCAGCCTGGTTGATTAGTATTACATTCACAGGCATTCACTCCGTCTACCACTGATGCTTAGTAGCAGCAGTGTGGGCTATCTACTAGATGCACTTCAGAAATACACCAAAGATCCTTAGACAGCACCTTCCAAACACAAAGCCACTCCCATATAGAAGGAAAAGAATAGATATATAGGATGTCCACCACAATCAAGTACCCCCCAAGCCACTCGCCATCTTGACTTGGAAATATATTGCTGTTCCTTCATTGTCACTCGGTCAATATCCTGGCAATCTGCCCCAAGCGGTATTCTAAGTCAGCCCAAAATAGATGGACTGCGGCAGTTTAAGAACGCAGCTCACCACCACCTTCTCACAGACAACTAGGGATGGGCAATAAATGCTGGTCAGCCACCGATACGGACATTCCATGAATGAATAAAAAAGTTAAAACAAAACAAAGAACTGTGGATGTTGGAGACCTGAAACAAATAAAAACAGAAAGATCTGGAGAAAATCAGTAGGTCTAGTAGCATCTGAGTGGAGAGAGAAGGATAAAGAATCAAAGGATTCCTGCTTTACAAAGTGCTTCCACACCAGGTGATTTTCCTCCGAACATTCTATTTATTTTTGTCTCAATAAACAAAAGTTCTGTGAAAGAAAATAGAGGCCATTGACATGTAAATGCTAAGATAGATGTAACCATCCCATTTACAGACCACAAAACAAATTTAGAGGTGCTCAAAATTGCAAAAGTATAAGTAACTGTTAGGAAGAGACATCCCCAGAAAAGAAATACCAATATGGTCATTTGATCAGAGCTGAAAAGCCACAGAGATCTCCTTTAGAGGGTCAAATAGGGGCAACAAAGTGAGGTTGGCTTGGGTATATCTGGATGTCAGATATCACACAACAGCTGCAGATGAGTGACAGCGCGATGTGACAGGATGGTTCAAGACAGATTAGCGTGACATACCATGACAGGAGATCTTCTGGTAGGAGTTGCTACAAGCAGCAGAAACAACTTATTTCCAGTTGCTTAATTCTCATGAAAACTGGATTTGTAATAAGACCAACTCTCATGCTCAAACTATTGTCTGAGACTGGTCAAGAGTGCAAAAGTATTAGGAATGTGTGAAAGAGCCAGTATAGAAACAATAATCAAAGAAACTTTATTTAGAGTGATTCACATTTAACGTAGAATATAGAACAGTATAGCACAGTACAGGTTCTTTGGCCCTCGATGTTGTGTCAACCTTTTATCCTACTCTAAGATCAGATTCACCTACATACCCTTCATTGTAATATCTTCTGTGTGCTTTTCCAAGAATTGCTTAAATGTCCCTAATGTATCTGACTCTACTAACACTGGTGGCAGTGCATTCCATGCACCCACCACTCTCTGGATAAAGAGTCTCTGACATCTCCCCTAAACCTTCCTCCAATCATCTTAAAATTATGTCCCCTCTTGATAGCCATTTCTGCTCTCAGCAAAAGTCTCTGACTATCCCCTCTATCTATGCTTCATCATCTTGTACATCTCTATCAAGTCTCCTCTTATCCTTCTTCACTCCATTGAGAAAAGCCCTAGCTCCCTCAACCTTTCTTCATAAGACATGCTATACAGTCTGGGCAGCATCCTAGTAAATCTCCTCTGCACCGTCTCTAAAGCTTCCACATGCTTCTTATAATGAGGTGACCAGAACTGAACACAATATTCCAAGTGTGTTCTAACCAGGGCTGTATTGAGCTGCAGCATAACCTTGCTGGTCTTAAACTCAATCTGCCTGCTAATGAAAGCCAATACACCTTACACCTTGACAACCTTATGACTTGGATGAGGAGGTTGAGGGGTGGGTTAGTAAGTTTGCAGATGACACTAAGGTTGGAGGTGTCGTTGATCGTATAGAGGGCTACTGCAGGCTGCAGCGCGACATAGACAGGATGCAGAGCTGGGTTGAGAAATGGCAGATGGAGTTCAACCTGGATAAATGCGAAGTGATACGTTTTGGAAGGTCGAACTTGAATGCTGAATATAGGATTAAAGACAGGATTCTTGGCAGTGTGGAGGAATAGAGGGATCTGAGTGTGCAAGTACATAGATCCCTCAAAGTTGCCATCCAAGTGGATAGGGTTGCTAAGAAAGCATATGATGTTTTGGCTTTCATTAACAGGGAGATCGAGTTTAAGAGCCGCTTGGTTTTGCTGAAGCTCTACGAGTCCCTGGTGAGATCACATTTGGAATACTGTGTCTAGTTCTGGTTGCCCTACTATAGAAAAGATACAGAGGCTTTGGACAGGGTGCAAAGGAGGTTTACCAGGATGCTGCCTGGAGTGGAGGGCTTGCCTTATGAAGAAAGGTTGAATAAGCTCGGACTTATCTCTCTGGAGAGAAGGAGGAAGAGAGGAGCCCTGATCGAGTTGGACAAAATAATGAGAGGAATAGATAGAGTCAATAGCCAGAGACCTTTCCCCAGGGCAGGATTGACTGGTACGAGAAGTCATAGTTTGAAGATATTAGGAGGAAGGTATAAAGGAGACGTCAGAGGTAGGTTCTTTATGCAGAGAGTTGTGAATGCGTGGAATGCGTTGCCAGCTGTGGTGGTGGAAGCAGAGTCATTGGGGATATTTAAGCGACTGCTGGACATGCACATGGATAGTAGTGAGTTGAGGGGTGCGTAGATTAAGTTACTTTATTTGACATTAGGATTAAATCTCAGCACAACATCATGGGACAAAGGGCCTGTTCTGTGCTGTACTCTTCTATGTTCTATGTTCTGTGTATCAACTTGGGTGGCAACTTTGAAGGATCTATGAACATGAACCACAAGATTCGTCAGTTCCCCCATACTGACAAGAATCCTACCTTTAACCTTGTATCCTGTATTCAATTTCAACTTTCCAAAGTGTATCACTTCACAATTTCCAGGTTGAACTCCATCTGCCACTTATTAGTCCAGTTCTGCATCCTGTCAATGTCCAGATGCAACCTACAACAAACTCCCACACTATCTAACACTCCACCAGCCATTGTGTCATTGGCAAACTTACTAAACTATCCTTCCACTCCGTCATCCAAGTCATTAATAAAAATCACAAAGAGTAGAGGTCCCAGAACCTGTCCCTTCAGAATACCACTGGTCATCAAGCTCCAAGCTGAATACTTTTCCATCTGTCACCACCCTCTGTCTTCTATGGGCCAGAATTCAATAAGATTTATGAGACGTGACCTGCTCCTCACAAAGCCATGCTGTCTCTAATCAAACTATGGTTTTATAAGTAATCATAAATATTATCTCTCAGAACCCTCTCCAATACTTTATGTACCATAGATGTGACACTGACTGGTGTGTAATTCCCAGGATTATCCTTATTCCCTTTCTTGAACAAGGGAATAACATTTGCCACCATCCAATCATCCGGAACTACTCCAGCGGACAGTGAGGACGGAGCAAACTTTTCCCTCGCTTTCTGTAGCAACCTAGGGTATATCCCATCTGGTCCAGGGGATTTATCTATCCTAATGATTTTCAAAGTTTCCGGCACATTCCCCTTCTTAACATCAACCTGACAGTCTAAATCCTTAATAACAGGTTTGTCAATAAACTTGTATGAATTAAGTGCAAAGAGAAAGCTGAGCTATGGTATTTCAAAATAGAAATCAAAATAATCAGTAATTGGATGCTTCATAACTCTTGAAAGTGAAAAATGACTCTAGTAATATAGCATGCTTTTCAGGTTAATTTCTCCAGATAGCATCAGACAGGCATCTACATCTGCTAGATCAAAATCTGATTATACCTGGCTTCAGCCCTAAAATATGGGGAAAAAAGCCTGACGTGAATTATTGACATAAACTTGGTGAAGACTCATAATATGATTTTCCAACTTTTGAACGTAAGTAATAGGTTATGAGAAATGATTTGTAAAATGCTACTTACTATGGATTCTTTTTATGACGTGTCTTGGTCTGATATTTCAACTCAACAAATGGGTTTTGGGCTAAATTGTCAACCAACTATTGAAAGTATTGAGTTTGATATCTGTTAAATTTATTCCACTTGCTTTCTACAAGTGTCAAGTTATAATGCGATGAAGATTTGACTGCCTTTAAGATCACTGGAACATGATAGAACCCACTTACTCCTGATGCTCCATTGTAATGCAGCAAAACTCTACACGTCATTTAAGTTTTATGTATCTCCTCCTTTAAGAGAGCTCACTTGTCAAGGACTCCACATTTTTTTGTGTATACAATGTTACAACTTTGCCTGTTTATTAGGCTGCAGTGAGTAAGCTGATCACATAGAAATAAATTGGCTGGCTCTAATGTATGCTTCACAGCATTTAATGTGTATGACTGTGTTAACTAAACCACAGAGTTTGTAAATTCCTGATAAGCATCTAGACCACGATCAATAACAATTATTTTTAAACCTATCAGTTCAAGCAATGATGCAGGTCTCTCAGTGAATTAACAGCTTCTTATTAATTTCAAGTTGCAGTATAGAAAAATACTGTTTTTATTTAGGTTTGTCTTGAGTGCCAATTACCTATCTTTTTCGCAAGGATTTGATTGTTAAAAATCCATGAGCACCATCAATATCTCTTATCACTCCACCACCCCTTCCAGTCCCTCTTACATTAGCGTGCACTTTTATGTTTGAACCTTGATAAAGGGCATTATCAAACTGATCAATCTTAAATCAGTCCTGCCTTCAGTTATATCCTCATCATCCCATTGTTCCAGAGTGGAAGCCCTGCCCAATTTGCTTTTCCCAAGCTAAATTTGAGGACAATTGCCCATCAATCCTACAGCTTTCCTATCACACCTTGTCAATCTTAGAACCTATCATTTGTGAAACATTGGAGTTTATGTTCTGTATTGATCAACTACCCACTGGATAAGCTCTCTAAGGCACTGGGATATGGCAACTATTCTTGCTGCTGTTTCCTTGCTGATGATTTATTTTTCTTCTCTCTCTGTTTTAGTGCAATGCTCTTGGCAACAAAATATAGCAACGATGCAAAAAAAGGTCAACATCATTTCTTTGATTTTCGCTATTTGAAGTCAATAAAGGATGCAGTTTATATTTAGTTATTCAAACTAAAAAGTGAGACCAAGTTAAAAGGCACTAAATGCGCAAAATTTGAAGTAAGGATTACTTTTTTCCTGGGGTGCACATAACAAAGCTGCAATTACTGCCCAATCGTGGTTCCCATGACAACCAAGGGCATTAAGAGTCAACCATGTCATGTGAGACAGAAGACATGCATCACATGTGAGAGAGCTTGAGTAGAGATGACAGGTGTCTTTCCCTGAAGGCTATGTGTGAACCAATTTTTTAATATAGTGACAAGCTAGCAGTTCACTTGATCCTTTATTTTCTTGTACTCGGTCACAAGTTGCCATTTTTAAAGTTTATAAGTAACCACTGATGGAGTTTGAACTTAAAGGTCGCACTATTAGATGGAATGGGAACCACACAGTGTAATCAATCTGCAACGTTTGGCTTCCAATATGAGCAGCTCATAACCCTTATACCTGCTGTTGATTTGGTTATTTGTTTCATGGCAGCCAGTGCTAACTAGTCTGCTGAATGGTAGTATGCTGAAGGGGTGGGGGATGCACGGGGTCAAGTTTGGATGATGCTACCATCGCTGAAACCCATTCTGCGTTGCAAGAAGGCAAGGTTCATTCAAGCTGAACCAGTACCTGGAACTAATTCTAAAAAATCAGGGTGAATATAACAGGAGGTTTTGTTAAAACTGTACAAGTCACTAACCAGACCACAGCTTGAATTCTGTGAACAGTTTTGGGCCTCTTATGTAAGCAAAGATATACTGACAGTGGAAGTAGTCCAGAGAAGGTTCACTTGGCTGACACCAAGTGTGGAGTGACTGTCTTATGAGGAATGGTTGAGTAGATTGGGTCTATACTCATTGAAGTTTAGAAGAATGAAAGGTGATTTTATTGAAACATACAAGATTCTTGTGGGACTTGACAGAGTAGATGCAGAAATATTATTCCCCTTATGGGAGAGTCTAGAATCAGAGGGCATCATTTTTGAGTATGGAGTCATACATTTTTAGACAGAGATGATGAACACTGTCTTCTCTTGAGAGTAGTGAATCTGTGTGGAATTCTTTGCTATGGACTATGTTGGACTATACAGTATATGCAAGACTGAGATAGGCAGGTTTTTAATCATGAAGGGAATCTATGGTTATGGGGGAAAGGCAGGTAAATGGAGCTGAAGATTATCAGCTCAATCATAATCTCACTGAATGGCAGAAAAGACTCAATGGGCTGAATGGGCGAAAGTGAGAACTGCAAATGCTGGTGATCAGAGTCAAGATTAGAGTGGTGCTGGAAAAGCACAGCAGGTCAGGCAGCCTGCAGGATTCCTGATGAAGGGTTTTTGCCCGAAACATTGATTTTCCTGCACCTTGGATGCTGCCTGGCCTGCTGTGCTTTTCCAGCACCACTCTAATCTTGACTCAATGGGCTGAATTATCTACTTCTGCCATTTAAGTCTTATGGTCTCATGGGAAGAAGCTAATTTAGGGTCAAATCTTCCAAATGCTGGCAATCACCTTTGAATTGCTGCTTTTCACTTTTTTTTTAATGAATCTCAACCAGGAGTTTCACATGTTTGATAAGTCTTTCAAACCAGCCCTCTTGAGAACCGTATAGTGTATTGATTAGGGAGTCACCCATCCCTAAGCAGAGAAAGTATTGGAGGTCACATCACATCCCTTTCTATAACAGTGACAGCTGCAAGCCTCAAATCCACATCACACAACATGCATATACTACTTGAATTCAACAATGTCAGTCACATCACCAAACACATTGCAGCATACTCATTGACAGACTTCCCTCTTCCTTGTTGGAAGTAGTGCTTAATTGGTAATGGACAAAGATGTATATTTGTAAACCTAGTGGAGGAGACGATGGTTGATTGGATTGGTCACTGCTGAGACTGTGCAAATTGTGCAGGCTGAGACAACTGGAGATGCTGATTTGCTCAAACTTTATCATCCTTCTCAAGTGTCACCTTCCCCCATTCCAAAGTTCCTTTGATTTACAAATTGCAGATGGTAGGAAACATGCACCTCTTACTTGTACCATATCTTTCCATTCATCTTGTACCTTTCTTTTAGAGTAGAGTAGATTAGATTACTTACAGTGTGGAAACAGGCCCTTCGGCCCAACAAGTCCACACCAACCTGTCGAAGCGCAACCCACCCATACCCCTACATTTACCCCTTACCTAACACTACGGGCAATTTAGCATGGCCAATTCACCTAACCTGCACATCTTTGGACTGTGGGAGGAAACCGGAGCACCCGGAGGAAACCCACGCAGACACGGGGAGAACGTGCAAACTCCACACAGAGAGTCACCTGAGGCGGGAATTGAACCCGGGTCTCTGGCGCTGTGAGGCAGCAGTGCTAACCACTGTGCCACTGTGCCGCCTCTGAAAGCAAAGAATTGCAACCTGACCAGGCAGGCGTGGAAGAGCAGAAAGTGATGAACAGGAGACAATGTCACTTGATTGTCCATGAAGCTACTGGCTTAGATATTGACACCTCACTGACTTTGAGTATAGCTTGTAGACATGATTTGCATT